>NC_086366.1:23367504-23495004 GCF_036324505.1 Eleginops maclovinus | reverse complement strand
TACGCGTCTCTGACCTGAATCTCACTGTGGCCCACAGTAAGAGCTCAGAGAGCGAAAGAGAGAGGAGGAAGCAGGAATATACCAAAGAATTGGGAGGAGGAGAGATGGAGGAATCAAGTGAGATATGGAGCGAGACTGAAACATGGAGCGAGAGTGGAAGTTGGGGAGAGCTATTATAATCTGTGTGGTGCTTGAAAACACATGAGTCAGTGGAGAAGTTGGAAAAGAGATTGGTAAGAAAGTCCAACCGTAAACAAGTTGTCCGTATACAATCTTCCCTCAGTAATAAGTCATAAAACTCTAACTTATAAACATCTAATTAATAAAGAAAAGCTTTGAACTGTCCACCAATCCGATTTAACATTTTTTTATCTTGGTTGATTATCCAAACGATGAATTGTCGGTTTGTCCAACTGCTTACAAAATGAACACAATACAGTCCTGGCCAGCTTCCCATAGAAGCTGCAATGGTTATATACCCAACATCAGCTTTGGAATCTTCCTGTGTTTTGGTTAAACAAAAAGAAGGTACACTGAAGTGTTCAGATAACTCTTTCTTACATTTTGCCAAACTTCAATTTGTCATAAAGGTGGCCAACACAATATTGTGCCATTGTTTTATAGAAAGCAAATGCTGGCATGTGCACATCAGTAAGGATTTCGTTGACAACAGATGGGTCATTTCTCATGATATGTATGTGTTGTTTCTTCCATGTGAATTGAAACAGAGCCATGGAATTATACCAAAAAAATCCAAATCCTGATTGCCCCAACACCCTCTGGGATAGGCATTGCGGTAAGGTGCCTCCTGAGCTGGGCCGTAGGCAAAGGTGGGGAATTAAGTTTGACGACCTTAGGCTATATGTGTAAGAAGAGTGTCAAATCTATGGTGGTGAAGAACTGAAGATGGTTTAGGAGGTAGAGCGGTAGCAAGCACATCGATATCATTCTGGGACCAAAACTCTTGGAGAGGGGCTGGACTCCTGTCTTTTCCCAAGTTGCCCATGATAATAGATATGGGTTGGGTTTGGGGATACTCACAAGCCCTTTGTTCGAGTCTTCTCAAGGAAAAGAGATGTTTGCTTCTAAGTCTCAAAAAGTCGCTGAAAGGAAGTTTTGAACGTTTTTGTTGCTTCTGAACTAAAAGTAGTAGCTTGCCTTCTTGGAGGGTGGCGTCCGGGAAAGAGCACCGTCTGGGGACTAGAACATTTTGTCTTATCTGAAACCAGTGATGTTTTGTTGTCGGACTTCTGCGTTATTCATTGGCTGGCCATAACAAGCATGACATTTGAGCATGGGGTGGTTCACAAGTGTACCTAATACCAAAGTACACAAAGCTGATCAATGATCGACTTTGTGGTCGTACCATCATATCCCTGGCTGAAGGTTTTGGAAACTCTGGTGCTTGAAGTTGTGGTCGGAAGGTTGCGGCTCTCATGGTGGTTACTTATGAACGCGCTATTGGTCACCAGTAATTAAGGGGGCCATAAATCTTAAGTAGAACGCCTGTGGATTGGTTGGCCGAAGGGTCTCCTGAAGCAGCAGAGGGGTATCTGTTGGCCAGAACGCTGTAGGTACAATGGTCATCAAAGTAAAAACTCAGGTACAGGAGAAGTTTGGAGAGGATATGGAGAAGGACTTTCTGTGTGCCTCAAGGATGTTCTGGCAAATGTTAGAAGAAACAGTAAGGCAAAGCAGGACTTGGCTCAGGCTATGGTCACCAGCACTGACTATATTGTTGGTTGAGACAGCACTTTGATCAAACCCTGGACCCGGCCAACACTTTTGGAGGATACAGAGTTTGAAGGCTTTTCTTCTATAATGTAAAGGTGACCATGCTTTGTGTGAGTTCTCTAAGATGTTTAGTGGATTTTAGATCTTTTCATACCTTAGATGTATCACAAAGCCAGCCCACAGGTTTGGTTTCTTTCATCGTGGTCACACATTGCTCAGTATAGATTTCTTTGTAAGGGATGTGATTTCAAGTGGCCTGAGCAACAAAAGAATGACAGTTGATTGACAGAAGTGATGAGGTGAGTGGTTGACCACAACACTCACCGGGGTGTGTTCAATCTATTAACGGCATGGCTCTATTAACGTCAGTGTCGATCAATGGCTCCACCACTATAGTCCAGATTAAAATATATGTACAGATGGTGCATTGATCTATGGGATGTATCTTACTGATGTTGATGCTTTAGCTTATGATCCAGCACAATATCTCGACAGCTGTTGGATAGATTGTTGTGAAATTTGGACACTCATGTCTTCGCTGAGGTGAATTGGTTGACATGTTCAAGACTTTCGATCTCGCAATCAAATATATAACTAATTGACATTTCCATCAACCTCATATGTATGGTCTACATTCATCCACATTTTCTCCTTCGTGTTGCTAAACAATTCTTACTAAAGTTGAATGCAGTTATTTCACTTTCACCACTGTTATTATCCCTTCATTTCTGCTCAGCCTATCTTATTTCCCTGCAACTACAAAGGAGTTCTACGTATTAACACATACGTATATTTTATGCAATTATGAGTATGATGTATAAATGTATATACTATGAACCATGTGTCTTTATTTTCATAAATGAGTATTTCAATATATCATACTGTGAATATGTTTCTCTGCAGGACAGCTGTATATGTTTGATGAAAGCGTCTTTTAAGCTCCCTTTGCCGACCGCCCCTTTTTTCTTTGCTTCTGCTCTCTTGTCCTCAGTCTCGGTCAATATTGTTTATGATGTCATATCTCATCCTGCCGGCTCTAATTAGAATTAGTGTGTTTCACAATGAATCCCTGTGTTTGTATGAGAGTCAGAGAGAGGGAGAAAGAGAGAGAGAGAGAGAGTCCTCATGTTTGATATCATTGAGTCAATTGAGTGACCATAATCAAAGTAGTATCTTGCAACCTGCGTCACAACTGGAGACACTGCTCAGGAGTGTGAGTGGATGGATATGTTGTTGTTCATTAGGATATAGTTCCAACCCACCTCCTTAAACAATTTAAGTTAAGTAACACATTAAATATAGAACTTTCATCGGAAGTGTTGGGAGGTGTATTTTTACACCTCCCAACCTATTTTTAAATTGTGAATAGAGTCCTCTTTCATCCTGATTACTTTCGTTACATTAAACGATGCAGACCACATGCCATGTTGTGAAACAGGAATGTTGGTGTGCCCATCCAACCACAAGCTGGGAGTCAAGGGGTCGGAGTCGGAAGCATCCAATGTTTGACCCCTAGTGGCTACAAGGATAAGCAACATTATTTGCAACCATACTTTTTTCTGGGATCTCTGACTCCACTCAAATGCACATCTTATTTGTTTACATAGATATCACAGTGTTTTCTGTATGTGATTGTGTGACTATATTTTGTCAATGTTTTTTTGTATTCCGTTGTATGTCTGATTTGGTAATTTGTTTGCATTTTGATTTGTGTCATTATGTGGTTGTTTGTGTGTATTTGGTTGTGTTTTCTGTATTTTTTTATGTGTGTGAATATGTTTGTGTCTTTCAACTTCGTTATGTGTCTGTATTTGATTTTGTGTTTGAATCTGGTTTTGCTCCCCCCCTCCCCTCAAGAATTGAGAATAATGTAGACGTTTTTAAATTATTCCGTTTCAGGTGTGTCAGAGTAGTGAGATATAAATTAACCCACGACCACGGCAATAAAATGCTTTCTTCTCCCCTTAGCTGTGGGGTATTCCCACAGCTGACTGTAGTATATATGTGTGCCGTGGATTGATAGTTTACTTTGAATAAAGACAGTACACTGTTGGAGTGTTACAAAATATGGTGTGGCTGCTGAAGCGCTGCTCATATGAAGGATGGTTTAAAGGTAATACAGCAAGAGACCACTATATACTGTAGTGTGATTCCCTTGACCAGGTATATATGTGTGTGTGTGTGTGTGTGTGTGTGTGTGTGTGTGTGTGTGTGTGTGTGTGTGTGTGTGTGTGTGTGTGTGTGTGTGTGTGTGTGTGTGTGTCTGTGTGTCTGTGTCTGTGTGTGTCTGTGTGTGTCTGTGTGTGTATGTGTGTGTTTCAGGCAATGAATTTTATTACAGCTCCAAAATAGACTCTGGCCCCAAAGCCCAAGCCTCTACACATCTTCAATTTCAAAACGGTGGAGAGAGGAGGAAGAGCGAGGAGTTTGTGTGTGTGTGAGTGTGTGGGGGGGGTGGTTTGCTGTGAAAAAAAAGCGATGGAGAGAAAGGCCCTAAAGAACAGCGGCGAGGGGAGAAAAATGAAAGTGAGCTGATTCAATCTTCAAGCACCTTACAAGCGTTTGCGTCAGGCTTCTTGTTTAAAAGGAGAGGTGGATGAGAGGATGTGTAGGAAGAGAAAGATGGAGAAGTGTGGCGAGCGAAGGAGGGGGGGGGGGTAATGACCACAACTCCTCCTCGTTTTCTTCCACCCTTTCCTTTTTCTCTCTCACTTTCATTCCTTCTTCTCTCTTTTTCCAAACTGTAGTGAAAAGATTAAATTGTTTACGAGTGCGAAGCGTGGCTAGCTCGAGCGGATGAGCCAAGAGCGACAGAGATAGACATTCTAATTCGCGGCTGTACTTAGCGCCCGGGTCCCTGTGTGCAACCACTAATTCTTTTATCTGGCTGCAACACTCCGGGCTTCAGCCACATAAAAAAAAATATATATATATATATAAAGAAGAAGACCAAAAAGAAGAAGGGATTGAGCAGGGGAGAGAAAAAAGGAGTGATTGTGGGTAAAGAAATATAGTTTTTAACACTGTACAACTGATAAAAAAAAAAATCTGTACTTGAATACTTGATTTCATATTCTTCCCTCATCAGCCCTCAACAAACCACCCCCCATTCCTTCTCGCCACCCCCCAATCTCACAAAGAAGAGCCGTCCGAGTCTTAACCCTTTATCTTGACTGAGCAGAGAGACATTGCCAGCATCTCTCTCTGTGTTGAGCTTGGGGTGTCTGTGTGTGTGTGTGTGTGTGTGTGTGCGTACGTGTGTGTGTGTTTAGGCTACGTGTTAGTATGTGCTGGGATTGGAAAGCTTGATGAGAGACGGACGGACTATGGGATGTATGTGTGATGTGGGAGTGTGTGTGTGTGTGTGTGTGGGGGGGGGGGGGGGTACAGCATGGAGAAGAATTACTGTTATCTCCTAGGAAGAAGAGGGGGGAGATAAGAAACTGCTGCAGCCGACAGAGAGAGGGAGAGAGAGGGAGAGAATCAGGCGTGAGAAGTCATGTTTCGATGGGGGCCTGCGTTGTAAATTTGCAGGATATTCAGAGCGAGCTAGCCCTGCCTGTGTGACTGCATCCATCTCTCTTTTTTTTTTTAAACCCGAGGTCTGCTCTCCTGATAGTGGCATTGTGCGGGGCACACTGTATAGAAAGCTCATCAGTGCTGGTTGCCTATTGGGGCGTTATCGGACCTAGTAAGGTAACTGCACGCTTATAGACTGCACCCAGATAATGGGGGGCAGAAGAAAAGAGATAAAGAGGAGGGGGGGCTCTTCTCATTAACAGCTATCTACTGCACTGCAGACACTGGGCTGTATTGAGTGGTTCCTATGCCGGGCATAAATTAAAATGCACCCACAGCAAGGAAGTGGAGGGGGTTGGTGGTGGAGGGAATGAGGAAGAGGAGGAGTTTTGTAAATGACAGTCAAGCGTAAGGCTGGGGCGTGCAGCGAGGGAAAGTGGTGCTGGTGGTGGGGGGCCATTGCTTCAGTCTCACTGAGCACTGATGTGTGACTTCTCAGTTGGCCATTTAAAGAAGTCAGACAATGTTAATTTTTCTTTCTGTGGTTCTAAACCCTTTAGCCGCAGTTCCAACAACGACCATTAGGTGTATTTTTTGTGGCCACCTGGGGGCAGACCTCCGCAGCAAGCCACACACTTCACACCTTGTGGCCTGGTAAAGATGGTAATGCTAACATGTTAGCAAACAGATGCCTTTTTACACATCAAGCTGATATTTTCATAAACTATTAGGTGCGTTTCTAGTATGACACCCCATTTATCATTGGCTACCAGGTACAATAGAAACGCTGGTATTGTTATTGTGTGTGATCATGGTCACATGCGGTCCTGGAGACACCTACAGTAGCAGTTGTATACATTTCAGTTTGTTTTTCTGTAAGGTGCAGCCAAGAAATTGTTCAGGTGTGTAGTTGAGATCAAATTGTCGGTCAATATCATTAATGGATGTGGTCTACGCACCGGGTTTTAAAGAGGACGGAAGCGTTCACAGGATTACCTCGATTTTGCTTCATTGCTGATTTGATCCCATCCAAAGATGGTGGGTGTCGCAGTGTCTCTGGAAGGTAGGACACAAACACAATATAAAACAGGGGATAAGCACGGCAGGTATAAGAGTATTAACAAAAGGAGAGCTTTATTAAATTAAAGCTGGTCCAACAAAACAAAACAAAAACTAGGGGATAGGCGAGGTACAACAAAAGGGAACTCACACAACAAGGGAACAAACCAGGGAGCAGAAAATCCACAGGAAAACACAAGGAGCAAACCGGTAGCAGGAACCACAACAAGATAAACAAAGGCAAGACATTGATGACGAACAGACACTGGGGAAGACAGGCCTTAATGCACACAAGAATAATCACCAACACAAGATACAGCTGGGGGGGCGGGACAGGGGCAGCAGGTGAACACAATCAGGCACAGGCGAGAAAACACAGGAAGTGAAACATGTCAAGGAACAAGGGAAAAAGGCAATATAAAATAAAACAGGAAGTATGTAACACAAAATCATGACAGTTGGAAGTTTGGTTTCTCATGTTAGATTACAAGACAGTTGATCACATGTCAAGTAAGCTGTAGATTCAAAGGCTTTATTGTCATATTGCCATATGCACAGTAGCTACAGTGTAGATATGGCAATGAAAAACATAAGTCCAACGCTCCTAAAAAATGCAGCTGGTTCAGTATCGCTGTTACTAAATAATCCAGTAGACCATTGTCAAATAAACGCAATATTAGTACTTGTTGTTTTGCATAATCTAAATACTTTCACAACGTCTGAGCTGTGCAGATCCTCCCTTAGGCTTATTAGCAATATACAAAAGGAATGCTAGAATTTTTTGGGATGGTCCATACCAGGCGCCACAAAGATTGCTGTTTTAATCCGGAGAGGAAGGGGGACAGTGCCTGGTCCCCTTGGCCAGCCGGACAGCCACTTTGAGACTTGTTTTTAGACAAATTGTTCTTTGTTAAGGTTAAGTGGGCTGCCTCAGTTTTATCAAGGTGTTTTCTAAGTCTCGGGACCTTTGTTACCATCAAAGCTGACCATCAACACCAGCACAATGTTGAGATGTGCAGGTCCAAGAACTCTGGCTGTGTGGTCAGAGGATCCTGTTGCTCTTGTGGCAGAAAGCTCTCTACAGAAAATAGGAGTCTCATAACCAAGTACATCCAGGGAAAGGCTGATCCAGACCCAGCAGACCTGTTCCCTTGATCTACCAAAGCCTGGTGCTAGAAAAACTGACCGGCAGCCTGCTCAAGGTCACCAATCAACAAAAACGGACTCTGTATAAAACAGACAAGGAGAATGCTTACCGGTAGCAGAATGGGCTAAAACGCTAACCTCTTTGTGATGTGGCCATCACAAAGCAGACTGCCAACCTCCAGTGGATTATTTTCACAAGGTGCTAATGCTTTTATTTCCATTACTATTTTTGCCATTTTTAACAAGCGTCACTTGAGTGGGTGTGAGACACTCCAGAGTGTTTTTTGACATTGTTTTGGCCAAAGATTACCAGGTCAGTCTACCTCTATAATGTTGGGGCCAGTTAAGTTTTAAACAGCATTGCTGCCATGGGGACATTTATTTACATTTTCCACAGGTTTTATTTGATACATGTTATTTTAAAACATAGATGTTGAGTTTTCACACAGCACTTTATTGAACTGTTTATGAATATGTAAATACATTCTTAAGTCTATCTCTCCCTCTCTCTTCCTGCGTCCTGCCCTCACCCTTTCTCTTTCTTGCTCGTATTGCCTCCCCCTTCACAATAGATTGTGCACCTTCATTTGCATGGTGCAATTGGCTTTCGGCAGCAGTTTGCTGTGGCCAGACAAGTGTAGCATTACGAGGGAACAAGTTACCATGGGGGAAGGTTCAAAAAGACAATAAGGGAGGCAGATAATGGGAATTGGGTTCCTGTTTTTCAAACCTCTTATCGGCCCCGGCACGAGAAATCAGGCCCCTGCGTTGAATAAAGATGGGGGTTATTTAAAGGGGCCAGCTTTGTCAAGAGTGCTGCTGTCATGTCCCTACACGACCACAGCTTGTTCGGTGTCATTTCCACAGATGTGGAGCTGGGGGGGTGTACAGTGCTTGGGACTTACATGAAAAAGGGTAAAGGAGAACCCTATATACGATCCCAACTGAAAAAGTACAGAAGATTCACAGCTCACAGGCCAATCACATAAATAAATGAATGTGTTAATTACATTGTTGGCTTAAAATAGGTTAGGCGCACAGTGCACAGTTCTACTGTCAAGGATTATTTGTGACATTTCAGATGTAACCAATATCTTTACTATGTGTTCAGTTGCTGTGTCTTGCTGTATGTTGTGTACCATAAATAAAGATAATAAACATTCCCCCTCTGACTGAAACGCTCAGCATTACTTACTGTGTGTGTGTTTGTGTGTTTATGTGTTTGAGATGGACATGTGATTGGGAGAGTTCTTAATCATTCCCCAGTCAGTCTCTTGTCAAGTGGTTCCCATCATCATGACATTTAAAATATTCATTAATTATCTTGCTGACGTGATGAGCCTCCCCTGGCCAGACACACACACACACACACACACACACACACACACACACACACACACACACACACACACACACACACACACACACACACACACACACACACACACACACACACACACACACACACACACTTATGGGGAAATATGCATCCTATCAGGCTCTTAACGGCTCGAAGGCAAACTGTTCTTAAGTTGAACCAGCTTGCTATTGGAACTTCACCTAGAACAAAAGTAGTTTCAGTGGAAAGGGCCTATCAGAAGCTTTGGTGCGCTCGGTAAGATTTGATTGAATATTTAAAGATAAAACATGGGGGAGGGGAACATTATGATTGACAGCTGCTCTGAGTTAAGTATTTGTAACTTAATTAAATTAAACTCAACATTCCCTATTCTGGTCATTTTTAGCCTACCTTTTGTACAGTGGGATGAAGTGTAACTATATTTACAGTTTTTGAAAGGAGTTCATTACTAAAAATAGCTGGAGATAGATTTCTTCCTGGAGTATGGCAACCCATTTGTTTTCATTTCGCAGATGGTCATTGCACCAAAGCCCAGCCCATGTTCAGATCACACACTCCTCCTCCCTCCCCCCTCAGGCTGTATTTCTCATCCACCTTGCCTCCACAACCACCATCCACCCTCTAATAGTAGCAGTGGAGGGGTGTTGGTGACCTACTAAGGCTTAAGTTGCTGAAACTCACGCTGTTTCATTGGAGAATCTGTTTTTGTCAGTGGTTCATCAGTGTTATTTCACTCTGTAATTACAATATCGTCCAGCAGTGGCTCAGTCAGTAGGGGCTTGGACTGGGAATCGTAGGGTCTCTGGTTCAAGTCCCCGAACAGCCTTGAAATATGGAAAGTGGGCTGCTACTTGGAAAGGTCTCAGTTCACCTCCTAGGCCCTGCTGTGGTGCCCTTGAGCAAGGCACCGGACACCTCCAATCCCCCCTCCCCATTGCTCCCCTGGCGCTGCACAATAGCTGCCCACTGCTCCTAGCACTAGGATGGGTTAAATGCAGAGGACACATTTCACTGTGTGTGCTCTGCTTTGTGAATGTATGTGACAATAAAGAGGATTTCATCCTCCGATTCTACAGTGGGGCAAAAAAGTATTTAGTCAGCCACCAATTGTGCAAGTTCTCCCATTTAAAAAGATGAGAGAGGCCTGTAATGTTCATCATAGGTATACCTCAACTATGAGAGACAAAATGAGAAAAAAAAATCCAGGAAATCACATTGTAGGATTTTTAATGAATTAATTGGTAAATTCCTCTGTAAAATAAGTATTTGGTCACCTACAAACAAGCAAGATTTTTGGCTCTCACGGACCTGTAACTTCTTCTTTAAGAGGCTCCTCTGTCCTCCACTCGTTACCTGTATTAATGGCACCTTTTTGAACTCGTTATCAGTATAAAAGACACCTGTCCACAACCTCAAACAGTCATACTCCAAACTCCACTATGGCCAAGACCAAAGAGCTGTCAAAGGAGACCAGAGACAAAATTGTAGACCTGCACCAGGCTGGGAAAACTGAATCTGCAATAGGTAAGCAGCTTGGTGTGAAGAAATCAACTGTGGGAGCAATTATTAGAAAATGGAAGACATACAAGACCACTGCTAATCTCCCTCGATCTGGGGCTCCACGCAAGATCTCACCCCGTGGGGTCAAAATGATCACAAGAACGGTGAGCAAAAATGCCAGAACCACACGGGGGGACCTAGTGAATGACCTGCAGAGAGCTGGGACCAAAGTAACAGAGGCTACCATCAGTAACACACTACGCCGCCAGGGACTTAAATCCTGCAGTTCCAGACGTGTCCCCCTGGTAAGCCAGTACATGTCCAGGCCCGTCTGAAGTTTGCTAGAGGGCATTTGGATGATCCAGAAGAGGATTGGGAGAATGTCATATGGTCAGATGAAACCAAAATAGAACTTTTTGGTAAAAACTCAACTCGTCGTGTTTGGAGGAGAAAGAATGCAGAGTTGCATCCAAAGAACACCATACCTACTGTGAAGCATGGGGGTGGAAACATCATGCTTTGGGGCTGTTTTTCTGCAAAGGGACCAGGACGACTGATCCGTGTAAAGGAAAGAATGAATGAGGCCATGTATCGTGAGATTTTGAGTGAAAACCTCCTTCCATCAGCAAGGGCACTGAAGATGAAGCGTAGTTGGGTCTTTCAGCATGACAATGATCCCAAACACACCGCCAGGGCAACGAAGGAGTGGCTCCGTAAGAAGCATTTCAAGGTCCTGGAGTGGCCTAGCCAGTCTCCAGATCTCAACCCCATAGAAAATCTTTGGAGGGAGTTGAAAGTCCGTGTTGCCCAGCGACAGCCCCAAAACATCACTGCTTTAGAGGAGATCTGCATGGAGGAATGGGCCAAAATACCAGCAACAGTGTGTGAAAACCTGGTGAAGACTTACAGAAAACGTTTGACCTCTGTCATTGCCAACAAAGGGTATATAACAAAGTATTGAGATGAACTTTTGTTATTGACCAAATACTTATTTTCCACAATCATTTTAAAATAAATTCTTTAAAAATTCTACAATGTGATTTTCTGGATTTTGTTTTCTCATTTTGTCTCTCATAGTTGAGGTATACCTATGATAAAAATTACAGGCCTCTGTCATCTTTTAAAATGGGAGAACTTGCACAATTGGTCGCTGACTAAATACTTTTTTGCCCCACTGTATATTATAATGAGACATAGCTAATCAAATACAAATACATGTTGGCCTGCATTTTACATAATCACTGCTATGGTAACAGTTAGCTGTAAGCACAGAAGGTAGGTTAAAACACGATTTGGTCACTGTATAATTCTGTTTAAGCATTTACATCTATTTAATAGTGATGTGCGATCAGGGCAGGCTGTGCTTTATCAAAGCTTTAATGAATTTATTTTCATTTATCATATTTTCAATATACAAAGAAAGTAAAATACTTACAAGGATGCACTTGGACACTTCTTCGGTGATAGTACCTTGGGTCATTTGGTGTCTTATGTCATCAAATGCAGAAACCTGCGCTTTGGTTACTTACGAAATATCCACAGGGTTACGCAGCGTTCACATGGTTCCATTCTGTTGACGCTTACCAGGGCGTGTCTGGTGCTTGGGGTTAACGTGACCAACAACCAATCACATTAATCTCCCGCCTCCGGACACTCAAAGCAAAAAAGCCCGCTTTCTAGAGCTCGATTGTTGTGAAAATGTATTTATATGATGAAGATTTATGGCATAAATGTCAGGCGAATACATACCAGTTTCACCCACTGTCTCTGCCACCTCCCTCAATGCCTGGTTCCTCCTGTTTGTGTCCCTGTATGGGTCGTACAAAACCGGGTGATTCCCTACAGTTATTATAATTTTTTCGTCCATTTTTGGGACAATGAGGAAATGAGCTGCGCTATGGCTTTCCCGGCATATTTACATACACGCGGTTTGATTGGCTAGCGCTTGTACTGGCATATTTGCATACGTGGGATATGATTGGCCTCGGCTTCCGTCGACGCTTGAAAAGTTGAACTTTTCTCAACTTTCACTGCGAGCAACGAAGCCAACGCGACGCAACGGAACCACAATTTAGTTAGGCAACGCTTGACGTTCAAAAGTGAATGGAACGCAACGGAACCCTGTGTACGGGCCGTTAGGGTTTTTACATTGCCTTCCAGTTTCTCCTGCTTTCTCAAATGTGATTTACGTCTTGGTTGTTGGAGCATGATAGACTATGCAATGGTCTTCAGTACTTGGTTGTGTTGGCAGCAATATGGACCATCCCCTAGTGTTTTAGGACAGCTGTTGAGGAGGTTTGCCAGTTTTCCTCTTCTTGCCCCAACAGAAGAAGTTACGTTGGCTGGAAAGATCCCTTACATAAACTTGATGAAAAATGTGTACATTCACCCTTTGCAACCAAGCGATCTTGTGTCCCATCACCTGTTCCGATCTGGTCCAGTTTCCCTGTTGCCTTTTTTTTTTGGAATGCCTTGCAAATTACCTCAGATTCTACAAGAAGCTTTGAACCACTATCTTAGCCTTCAGTAAAAAACAATCATCATGACATTCAAACAAAAGCTATGTACTTATCTATTGCTCAATCGATTTTGGGGAGATTTAACACATGTACAGTTATGATGTCTCTGCAAGCCCATAGTAATGTCATTAGGTTTGAGACGAGAGTTAAAACTAACAAGGTCCAAATCCCTTTGAAAGCCTTTAACCACTGCTAACTTAGTATGTCAGTATTACGTGACCCATCGACCTTTTCACTGCCACCATCATATTTCTCTTTTAATATTTATAATATGTGATGACAACTTAAAACTGAAAGCAGTTATTTAAATTAATTAACTCTTATCAGATGTAAGAGCTGTGGAGAAGGAAGAGGAACGATTTCAGCCTCACTGTGAGGAAAACCTTCCTGTTAACTTGAATAAAGCAATGCAATAAAAACAATGCTTGGCTTGACATAATGCTCCAGTATATTATTTACCTCAAAGAGCTTTATTAATTGTTCGCCCCTGTTTGTTTTGCTGGTTCCACTCAAACATTATGAGAAATTGCCTGTTTAAAGATTGATAAGGGCTGGGCCTTTGTGTGTGTGCACTTTTTGTGTGTGTGTATGTGTGTGTGTGCATACATGGTCATTTGAAAACATCCATTGCTTGTGCGTACAATTATCTCAATACCCAATACTTTGTGACTCCCTTATCGTCTATGACAGTAAATGCCAAATCCCCAAGTGGTCTGTAATAACCATAGACTGTATGGTATTAACATACAGTTAACAATTAAACATATAGCCTGGGTGAAATGTTAGTGTATAACTTTTGTCATATCCATTTTGTTTAAAGATAATGCTGAGATTTCCAGGGTGTCAGTAAACGTGAGTTTGAACTATGTTCATGCGGGTCTATCCATCTTGTGTGGTATGAGTTTGACTGATGGTGCAGCGGTGGTAGTAGAGTAGCAGCTGACAGGGTTCTCCTGCAGGGCCCTGCCTTTGTATTGATCGCCTGAGCCTGGCCAGGTGTCAGCCCGGAGAGAGGGAAAGAAAGAACAAGATCAGCCAAGCAGACAGAAAAGGAGAGGTTGAAGCAGAGAGGATGGATGCGGCCGGCCAGGTTGACCCTAATGGCGGAGTAGGGCAGCTGGAGACATCGAAGGCATCAGCAGTAATGTAGGCATCTTATGGGAGAGATATGAAAAAAACAAGGCTGAACAAGTTCCAGTGCTCACCTGTGGCCATGAACTTTAGGAAGTGACACCTTATTCTGGCAGAAGCTTGGAACAAGTGGAACTACTGCTTCTTTCCGTTAAAAGGTGCAAGCTAAGGTGCTCCAATAAATGTTAGTTATTCATGCATGTCCTGGAAGCAGACTGACAACTACATGTAAAGAAGTCACTTCCCACCTACTAAAGAAAGAGCTTCAGCTTCCCTCAGAAAGAGATTGATGATGGGTTTGTGTGGAATTGCTGTCACTGAGATCCGGATATGCTGTAGCAAATGAGGGGACGAATGAGAATCAGAATATGTTTTATTGCAGAGTGAGTTCTTATAAAGATTCAAAGATTCATAGATGTATTAAGCAGCTGCCTACGGTGCAGGAGTTAGAGTTGGAAGACCAGAAAGTGGAGGGCAATTTTGACTATATCTTCAGCAGACCTGTTGTCTTTTTAGGCAGGCGGATTCCTTAGCCCGATTTTCTGAGCACTGCCGACTATCCGCCCTTCCTAAAACAAGTAACATAACAGAAATACAGACAATGGTGGCAGCATAAGAAATATAACTTAGTTTTTGTGACAACAATCAATGTGGAAGGAACAGGGCAGCTGCTGTAAGCAAACATATTTTGCCGAATCAAAGACGTTAAAGAAAAAATAAGATGTTGTTGCAAGCTCTTTGGGGCGATTGGAGCTGTGGCGAAAAAAACTGTGCAAACTGTGCAGTTTTCAGTAACCATGTTACTATTTTTATCTTATATACAGGGGATATGGATAACCCACTTGCTCGTTGCTCATGCAAACATCCCCAATATGAACATAACAGATAAAAAGCCATAAATGGCTTATTCATGTCCATGTTAACGCAGTAAATGACCACTGAAAACACTCCATTCTCTCGCGACCAAGGACAAATCCCTTCATTTCCTCTCTCCCTTTCTCCCAAACATTGTTGCTGAGCAGGATTTATTTTCTGGACTTTTTTTATGTGAGTGGTGTAAACCTTTAACAGGCTGATGCATTAACAATATCCTCTTTTAAAAATCCTAACCTACCCTCCCTCCAGCTAAAGCCTCCAGTCACCTATTTCCCCTGACATCATTTTGTGAGAGTAATTGCGACCCTTGCTCTATTGCTCTCTCCCCACCATCCCCATCTTCCTTTCTTGTATTGTTGAGATTCTTTTGATGCCCCTACCCCTCCTTTGGTAGTTAAGGGTAAGGGCTTAAAGGTGTCTTATCTCAAATTCATCATGGCTTTACCTGCTCCTGGGTCACTGACAGACAGCCATAACCCTCAGAGGAGGCTTTCATTGTGGAAAGTAGATAGGAGCGTATCAGAAACACTTCCCTTATGGTCTTCCCTTCCTACGCCTATGTGTGGAGATGCACACAATAGGTATTCATGGGTCTGTTTTCCCTTGGTTACAATTAAAGGGACTCCCATAATGATTACAATTCAAACTTTCTGCCCTATATATGAAAAGCCAAGTCCATAATTAAATGGTTTGGTTTGGTTTGGTATGAAAGAACTGGCCTAAAGTTCTACATTACTAGATGGCTCATTGTCACAACCAACAAACAGAAATATCTGCATTTTTACAAGGCAGTATTACTTATTAGAAGATGTATAAAAGGGCCACATACATGTAGAGCTGTTGATAATTTACAACTCCAGCTTTTTCAATATATGGTTTAATTATTATTGTCAACATAATATTACAAATTAAGATATCTACCTATCAAAGTCTTTTAAGTTTATTTTGTAGACATGCCATACAGTCTACTTTATAATGTGAAGAATATGTTTGGTTTATGCTGAAGCCTCATATGTTCCATCAGTTCAGGGATACAGTATAAAGTCATCCTACATACTGTATGTTTGTTATTTTAACCTTTGTTTAGCCTTGGACCAATTGAGACCAAGGTCATATTTTTGTTGTTTCCCTGGTTACTTATCAAAAATACAACATTTTTTAAATCTCAAAACAGTAAAATAAATTACTTGGAAAAAACCCACCAACCATCACAAGTGATATCATACAGTGTACAGCTAGGTGCTTAATATAAAAAGCAAATTATGGTTTGATTTGGAGGACCAATCCTTGAATCTTATCTGGTAGTCATTCAAACTCCATTCAAAGAGGGATGTCAAATAAAGGTATAATGTACACTAACATTTAATATAAATGTTTATGAATGCTTGAATGCAAACTGTACAATATGTCAACCAGCACATACACGCCCTGGCCACATAGTGAGGAAGAATTTCTCTGATTAGATTTGTAAATCAAAAACCAATACATATAACATGCAAAAATTAATCTGTTTTATATTCCTTGGTTACATTGTTCGTGGAACACATTTGGAAGATTTAGAATGTATTTGTGCCTGCTGCTCCCAACCATTATATGCTTCAATTCATACATCTATTTAGGAGCCCATAAAACAGGCATTGACTACCCATGTAAATTGTGTTCCCCACAATAAATTATATGCATACTTGCAAAAATACATAACTGCTGTCGGTCTCCCCGCTCCATGTCACCAGCATACTAATAGCGCCGTGCTAGGAGGCCAATGATGCCACTTCCATTATTTTTCCATTTAGCCGTAATTTTGCGGAGGAAGTTAGAGTTGGTGAAATTGCTTCCCTCTGCCCTCCCTGTGCCTGATTCCTCGTCTCACAGGCTGGCTCTATATCTCTCATTCAGCTTGTGAGGCACGTGTGGGTTGTTTTCATCCTGGTGAGTGGATAGAAAACGCCAGTGACCTGTGCACGCCTTCGGTTCAGTGGGCGATTTCGTCTCAAGCTGTGGAGGCAACAAGCTCAGGGGTTACAGGTCAAGTTATCCCACAGTGAAATGGACACCATGGGAAAGTAATGCAGCCAAAAGCTGCTTTGTATGCCTGGCTGACACCAAGTAGATTATGTACCCTAAATCCTTATTTATACCACAAAGTCCAATGGAACTTGAATTGCATTTTTTTTTCCTGCTACATCATACAGATCTGCTCTTTAAATTAAATTGCCCTTGTTGACTTTTCAGAGTAAAAAATCATTAAGAAAAATCAAAGAAAAGTATATCTTTTGTTCAGTGGGTATACTTACAGTATATCCCTGTCATATTTTAATCAAGGATGCTGAAATCCTTGATGCTCTCTGCTTGAAAGACAAGCATTGCTCTCATTGGCTCTTGTGCCTGCTAATTGAAAACATTCACCACGAAACTGAAAATAAAACCTGTAATGGAATCTGTCCCAAAAGTGCCATTAGTTTTACGATCTTGAATATAACGAAACAGTGAAAAATCTTGGCGATATGTTACTGTCAATTCCATGTGTGTGCGATCGAGCTGAGCCAATTTAGCCTAGCTTCTTAGCTTAGACTAAAAAATACGATATCAGTTGCTTGTCTGTTTACAAATGTATTTTTTAAATCACACATAGAAATATACAAACTTAAAAATAATACGAAGACACCAAATGACCCAAGGTTTGCATTTCTAATTGCTTTGGAATAGGTAGTCAGATCAGTCAACCATTTGATATTAGCTAAGCTGGCTAGTCGCTTACTTTTTTGTTAGGTACTATAAAAACAAAAAGATGACATGAAAATGTTAACCTTCTCCATTCTGCAGTCAGCCTACTATTGTCTCAATAATATATACTGCGTTATTGTTTGGTTTGTATTGTACCCTGCATCATTAGCAAATGTAGGCTAAATGTAGCTTAGCTCTATGTTTGAGAAATTATATTTGCGTTTGTCATCATGAGCTAGTCTGGCATACTGTAGAACATTTTCATTCTAGTTTCAGTCATAGTTGAGAGTAACCAATACTATCCCAGTCAAGGCAATTTCTCAAATATTACCTGGCAAACAAACTCATTGGTGACCACATAGCTAACGTCAGCAAGTGTTCGCGATAAACAACTTTAATGTTAATAAGTAAGCTAGTAAGTACGCTACTTGCAAATATAATTAATCAATGGTACCGTTTTTAAAACATTTTTTTTACTTGGATTATGAAACCGTCAATCCTTTTGTGGCATTCTTATGTTGTGATTCTTTTAGGGATTTTTACACAATAATCTGCCAATGTTTGATTGCTTCAACTGATCTCACTTCATATTAATACACTGCAGTACTTCCACCAAAAACAGCAGAGCAAACATTTCTGCTCTTGGCTAACAGATAAACACAAACACACACACAGAGGTCAGCTTTGATGTCCGCTCTGGAGTTGTTGGTTTCAGAGTTTGATCTCATCTGTGGCTCTGCAGAATTTTTTTTTTTGTTGCAAGATCATTTTAAAATAATTCAAAATGATTTCCTTACCCGACCCATAATTATTAAAGAAAGGTTTCAGCACCCTAAAATGTCAAGAAAATATTTTAAACGTTTGTTCTAAACTCATATCTACAATAAGGTCAGTTCCAAAAACAGAAGGTGATGAAACATTGAAGATAGGCGAACAAGGGGCCTGTACTTCCAACTTCACCATGCTGAGAGGAAATGTTTCCTGCTTTCGCTGCTCCTTTTCCTCCCTCTGCTGCTCCTCTTCTCAACACAGCAGTGTGTGAGAGTCTGCACTGTGAAGCCACAAGGGGCAGCAGAGACACACGCTGTGTTACCTGCAGCTTCACTATACTTTGTCTTAAAAATCTGAAGAAATAAAAAATGGCACGTTAACAAACAGGCATGGAGCAAGATAAAGAGAGAGTGAAATACAAAGCATGACAGAACCACATGTAATAGGACAGAAATAAACAAAAAGCCAACAAAAGAACAAATAGAAATCAATGCATGAAAGATCCAAATAGCAGATGCAAAGAAAAGCAAACAAAGCTGGAAAAAAATTAAAAAGAAAGACAAAGCATGGAATTCACATAGCAAAAATGAATAAAAAGAAGACAAACACAAAGATGCAAAGAGAACAAACTGACAAATCGTAGAAAATAAAGGAAAAACTAAAAGTAAACATTAAGTTTCAATGGGCAGTGTAAATCTGCACCAAGATGACATTTATACGTAACTGAAATATGTATTTATAAACCGCTCACCCACACGGACACACACACTTTTATAAGTCAACACACACATAAACCCTAACTGTCAGACCTGTGCTATCAGCTCTGACTGCCACCCATGACAATGTCTCACTGAGCCTGATCCTAGCAGCAGAGGAAGTCAAATCTCTATGCAAATATATATTTAATAGGAATGCAATGCTAGCGTACTGTATTTTAACAACACATGCTAACAGTGTATCCATTTGTGGCCATATACCATACCTTCTTGGAGGTCAGTTTGTATCTGAATTTTGCCATCTGTTATATTGCAACAACCTAAAATAACTGTTGTCAGCTTTGCCTGAATTTCTCAAGTAACTCTTCATTAGCAAACATTTGACCTGTTTCAAAGTCTTTACATGATTTTCTTTTAATTTTTATTTGGCCTCATAAGTGGCCCATCGATCTAATGCTCAATACAGTAACACATACAGCTGTTATATTTAATCCACTCTCTTGACAAAATAATCTCTTGTTGAATCTGTTTGATTGAGATCCACTATCACCCACTGGCAACAGTGGTAAATGGGCCTTTCTATGCTGTCTGTATAACCCCCCTATCTGTGTGTGGCACTCAGCCCCATGCCCATTGCTTAGTTAGAACGTTTCCAGTACCCTTTTGGAAGTTGACAAACAAATTCACCTGCAAACAGATAAAAAAACGTCTTCGGTAAATGTAGGTTTTTACACCTCTCTGTCATGTTTGCTCAGTATTTATGCACAAACTCAAGCTGTATACATAAGCGGTGGTTTACATGTGTCCTTAAAAGGTACATTTGTGAGAGAAATGACAAACCTAAGAGTAGAGCTCTGTGAAGAATAAAGTGGTTGTGAGGAGGTACCTCACAATCTAGGCGGTTAACATGTTGCTAACCTGTAACTAATCTCCTCTTACTCCGCCTTAAATTCATTTTCCCGTCACTCCTCCACCTCACGCTTTGTCTATCCTAATTTCTTCCCTGTTTTCCTCCACCATTGATCAAAGAGATCTCTTTCTTTTCCTTTAAATTGTCACCCTCCTCCCTTGTCCAGCGCCCCCTCTCAATTTATTGTCTTACAAGCTCAGCAAGGAGACTTCAGACCGAACCAGCTGCAAAAACACACACACACACACACACACACACACACACACACACACACACACACACACACACACACACACACACACACACACACACACACACACACACACACACACACACACACATGCTCACATTTACTGAGAGCTGCAGTCCCCTCCCCTCCTCCATGATGGACTGCGATTGGCTCCCACTGTCACAGTGTGTGATTGCAACCTCCGTTTGACCTGCTGGGGATATATGGCGTCCCCGGGTTATCTACATAATGCACGGGAGAGAGGTGGAGAAAGCCATCTGAGAACAAGGGAGGGGGAGGAGGGCGAGGGGCAAGGGAGAAGGCTGGATGAAAAGATATTGCTGGGAACAGAGTTGGATTAGGTGTTGACTAAATGTTTATTGAAGGTGTGTGTGTGTGAATGTTTCAAGGACAACAAATGTTCCTCACATCTCAACCATATTGGTAATAGCATTGAAATATCTCTGTGGTGTGTGTGCATGCCTTCGTGAGTATTGTGTTTGTTGTTTTGTGTTTTCCTTTTAGATAATTAAACTTTCACCCAGAAAAATGTCATAGATTTGCCAGGCACAACAAAGAGGGCAAAGAAAAAAAGTAAAAAGGCAAATTATATATATATATAGTTATGCTATATTGCTTATATATTAAGTATATTACATATCTTGTTTTGACTTTCTTGCAGTTTTTTGATTCAGACTCAATATTTGCCCCTTCCATTACAAAAAAACAACAACATTTCAATATGTAACCTTGGTATTAAGATGGCTCGATTCTGATTGATCAGTGTTGACATCCTTCGTTCTGTTATTTTTCTATAGCAGACATCTGCTAGGGACCAAGTGCAGTCATGTCAATCCACAGAAAGTCCTATCAAATTATCATCAGCTGTTAAAAAAACAAAAAAAACCATTTCTTTTTCTTTTTCTCCATCAGAAACCACCATAGAATACTTTTTGGATATTAATTTTAAAATGTATTGAAGGCAAACATTCATCATGGCTTTTCTGTGTCAATGGCTATCCTTGAAATAATCAGTCAGCTCATAAGTGGTTGACAATAGACTGCTTAAGGATTGTCAACTAAAGTATCCTAAAGGTAAGGAAATATGACATTTCTGAATAATGTGTGTTGTTTTTTTGTTTATTTTTCTTTACAAACTTACTGCATTGTTTTCCTTATCAATGCAAAGATAAAGCGTATATATGGAACATGACACTGTAACACACTGTACTCAAGTAGAGCAGTACGTAGCTTTCTGCTAAGCCTTTAAACGGCAACTAAATGCCTCAGGTCATTGCTCATCTTCAAACAGTGCACGATGAT
Source organism: Eleginops maclovinus (assembly GCF_036324505.1). Lineage (NCBI taxonomy): Eukaryota > Metazoa > Chordata > Actinopteri > Perciformes > Eleginopidae > Eleginops > Eleginops maclovinus. Next base: position 23,473,487 of record NC_086366.1, on the reverse strand, counting down.
GCATAATCCCTCCCCATAATACCCTCTTCATAATCATCATGACAACTGACAGCTCCCCACACAAATAAAACAGACGCGGAAAACAGATAAAAAACAGGGGCGTTTAAGAAGTGGCCCATTATGACACATTCCCTCTCCTTTTATTTTTTCATGATAGCAAACGATCAATTATCCAGATGGCAAGAGATGTGGAGGGGAGGCTGGCATTGTCAACACACACACACACACACACACACACACACACACACACACACACACACACACACACACACACACACACACACACACACACGCGCACACACACACACACACACACACACACACACACGCACATGCATACACACACATTAACACATTTGGAGATACACACAAAGGTATAAATTCAGAAGCTGGAATCACACCCTTCGATGCATGCACACAAGCTCAGACACACACAGCCATAAACATCTGTTGTGTTGTATGCGAGGTGTCCCGCCATGCTGCCTATAGCAGCAGCAAGTGCACAGATGAGGCCTACAGCTGCTCCATGGTTCCCAGTGAGAGTCCAGCACCGCTGTGATGGATAAGGTGGGATTCTTCTAATCGACAGTTTGCGGGGAAACAGATGGTTTATTTGCTGGCATTTATCACGTCTTTATGACCAACAGAAGATAGCGTCACAGGGATAGGAGCCATGCGTTTCATAGTGTACACTGTAAAGCTCAGGGAGATACACTCAGTCGGTTTTAGAATCTTTTGGTGGGTGTTTCCTATGAAAGATAAAGAAAACACTTTATAATTTTAAATCTTTCTTTTTTTATTGCTACAATATTTCCCTAACCCAAAGAGTTTAGTTCGGCAAAATGGGAGATCTGTAGAAGTTACTGACAAGAAACATATAAGAAATGATTCCTAATGATACTAAGAGGAAATTGTTTTAAGCATGAAGACATGAACAGGTGCTCTATGATATGAGACCCGCTCTATCAAAATAATGATAAATATATATATGATAATTGTGGATTTTTGTGAAGTACTTAAGGTTTGGGTGATTCTAAACAAAGTAGTGGCTTTCAGAGCATGAAAATTTTATTGTCATATTCAGACAATGAATACCTTTTTGAATCCTGTAAACATGGGATGTCAATTTCAGCGATCTACGTCATCTCTGATACTTTGACATGTTTTCTTGGGAAATACACACACACAAGCAGACATATTCACACACGCACATACTCACAAAATTTGTTCCGTACTTTCCCCTATCTGAGTATAAAAAAACATTCTCTTCCTTGATGCTACTAGCTCAAAACCAGTTAGCCTAGTCAATACGATGGATGAGTCTCTGTTTATGAGAACAAAAACAATAAGGATATCATCTGAAAGCTAAAAATATTGCTTTTCCAATGGTGTAACTCAAATATGTTTCGGGGTTGATGTGACTGATTTTGATAGTCAGATGTTACAGAATGTGTTGCATCCCCTTCATAGTGCTCACTATAAGCTAGTCTCAAACATTTGTGTCAGAGGATATGTGCATCTTCAAGCACCTGAGGCCTGTGTGTTGGTGTGTATACAGTATGTGTATGAATGTATTTCTTTGTGAAGGTTGTTTTCTGCAACCTCCTTACCTCCTGCTGTTTCCATTATGCCTGTGACCATTCTATAAAATGGAGGTCATATCGGGTGCCATTTCCTATAACCTGCCTCATCCAAAATGCACCATTTTCCCTCAAATGACACAAGCATGATGATTCAGTGGCAGAAGCCCTGCTGGAATACAGCATTACTGTTTTTGCATAGTTTAAATGGCGGTGAACAAACGATCTAGAGTATAGGTAGAAAATAATATACAAACACGCTCACGTGCAGCCCTGAATATATTAATTCATCTGCAAAACATGTTTCATTTGATCCTAACTGGTGACAGACTGTTACAGTACATGCATTCAGGGTGTGTTAAATTAAAAGTAACTTTTAATAGAGTGGTGCAGTTATGATTTTTTCCATAGGCCAAGTTGGAAGTTATCATTGCAAGCTCCTTCAAAATAAAGCAATGGGATTTTTCCATTGGTTTACAGAATATAGCCGAAAATAAGCCTCTTGGCAAACACACACTAATTGTACTTAACAGGTTTCGTCCGACAGAATAATATCCAAGTATCAACGCCACTTTATGATTTTTGAGGTGTAAATATAACAGCCAGAAGTACAAATTAAATGTGAGGCTATAAATAAACTACATCAATGTCGCATGAATTCAAGTCATTGCCGCTAACCAAAGGTGAATGTCTGTCGTTGTGATGATGTTAGGTAGTTAAGTTTAGTTACTTCGTAGCAATGGCCATATCTTTTTAGGAACCGGAACTTATTTCTGGTTTTTAAGACTCTTTCTCACTGCTCTCTATTGACACTACTATAATGTTTTTAATGCATAATGTAGGTGTACGCTGTATGAGTAACGCTGCCTTCATTTCAAAAGGTATGAAAAGATTGAAACTACTTTCATGTATCTACAGTAAATATGTTGCTACCGCGTGTAGCTGGTTAGCTTAGCTTAGCTTGGCATAAAGACTGGAAACAGGGAGAAGCAGCTAGCTTTGCCTTGGCTAAAGTAAACTAAATTCAGAGTCTTGTTTGATCTGTCCCTCGACAAAGTTCTTTACAGAGTGGTGACTTCCTGACACACCTATGTGACCACAACACTTTCAAGTAGATGGGGTACAAACAGCCTCATCTCTTGTCCAATCACCCATCCCTAGCTCTGCAGACATGTCACCACTGTGACAGCTTTCTAGAATTGTAAAATCTTGTTTGTAGACCGCTGTGCAGTGTTTCTTTATCACAATGTCATGCTAGTTCAGCCTTAGCTCCTCACAGATAGCAGTCATTTTCCACACATTCACAAAAAGGGACTTTTCAGGAAACACAAACCAAGCTTGGTCTAAGAAGTGTTTGATGCGGGCGAGGACAGTACATTTAGAGGTGTGCGCAAAATACACTCTGACTGTACTCTGCCTAGCACCTACCACTTGTGTTTTTCTGTGAGAACTGGAACACATGCAGTGAAATCTACCTCTATGTTACAAGGATCACTTTTGGCCCCTTACTGCCCATACTGCATCACCCCAGCCGCCCATATTAGGGCTACAGACATGGGGCTTTATTGACTGGTTTGGGATGGTCCTCCTCAGGATAGCCTACTTATCCTTGAAGCTTGCCTCCATCACAAGAAGATAATCTCCTGTGATTACCTTCTATTTCTCATCTGCTCGCTCCATCTCTTCTCCTCTTTCTCTCTCTGTTTTGTCGATTTCCACTCCACTCCGCTCTGTTGTTACATGACCTACCCCCTGCCCTCCCCCCAAACCCAACTACAACCATCCCCTCGCTTTCTTTCTCTCGTTTTCTCTTCAGCTCTTTTTTTTTTTTAGTTCGTGGGTAAAGGTGGTGAATAGAGAAGGCCTCATCTCCAGTGCTGTCTCACTGTGTTCTTTTGTACAGGCACTCCTTAGCCAGCTGCCTATTCACACAGTACTGCCAATTAGGACCCCATTCAGAGAGCAAGAGAGAGGACAAGAGATGAGATCGCTTACCCCACCTTTACCACCACCATGCCCCCCCTCCCCGCTGCTGTAGATATTGTCTAATATTAAAGCCTTTTTTTCCTCGACTCACCTCCGCTTTCCTCTTATCTCCTATCGTCAGCATTTTCTTGTATGTGCTTCATTTCTATAGGGATTAAATGATAATGATTTTTCACACCTGATACTGATATCAATATGTTATCATTGGGGTTTTGAATTAGTTTGTACGAGGCAATACAGGGCTATTATCCTTTTTTGGGGTTTCCCTTTCCTGTAGTGTGTTCTATAGGTTTTTGTGCATGTCTAAGCTCTGCAAAGGCTACAATCCCAACGATCCCTCCAGAGGGGTTTCCCCCCCACACACGGAAAACGCTTCAATTGGAATAATTGGTTTACTTCCATAATATAGTGACATCACTATGTAACATGTTTCTGTTGGCCAGTGCTCCAGCACATTATACGTGATTTGCTATGATAGAGGACATCTCTTAGCGACTGACCAATCACAACAGAGCCGGCCAGCTAACCGATCAGAGCCGACTGGGCTCTGGTTTCAGACATAGGGTGAAAAGAGGTGCTGTAGCAGAGACAGTATGAGAAAAATAAAGAACTTTCTGAAGCATGGAGACATGTCACAGTAGAGGAACAAAATACAAATATGAACCTGAAAATGAGCCTAATCTCCTATTTAATACAAGGATCCTAGCAAAAGGGTCATCAAGGATTTACTGTTTTACATCTTTATGTTATACACAGACTTTAGAACACAGTCAACTGGACACATTTTTACATTTCCATTGAGCTATTGACCGGTACCCCTTATTATGTATGCCTTTGCTACGTATAACTAGTTAAACACATTAAGTAATCACAACATAAACTGAAACGTTCTATATAGGCCTTTTAATCGATTCTTTAATTCATGCACCTCTGCAAGACAAGAACGCCAAATCTGATAAAATAGCATTAAATTGAAATAACAAAACTGCCATAAATTAAAATAGCCTTTGACCCCTCAGAGGGTCCAGTTGGTTATGCAGGGTTAATTATATCGGAATGATCCTCCACAATTGAGTTAGAAGTGCGAGATTTCTCACAGATATTTATGTACTAAGATTAAACATTCATGTCAGTTAGCAGTTTAATAGTTAATTGACTAAACTTACATCTTAATTGATTTTCAGGACTGAGGTGTAGTGTCTTTTGTATTTAACGAGGGACTAGAGTAACTGACAAAAGTTGATCTATGCTTTACTTCACAGAGTTTCCTCTCCACTCCTTTAAATTCATTTAATTATGCATCACATTTTTGCTTGGGAAATACATACAAATATTTAACAGTATTTTTATTTAGCTTTAGCTAAATAAGTCAAATGCTTGTGCTAAAGTGATATATGTTTGATGTTGTTTATAAAAATAAAAATAAATGGAAGCTGTGTTGAGTAACATAAGAAAAATGGCATGATTTTTAGGATTCGTTAGTTCAAAGGAGTCTTTTGCATAATTTTGGTCAACCTTCCAAAATCCGTCAAAAAGGATTTTGGCAGCAATTTAAATAACCGTTTCGTCAGTTTACACAACAGTAGGCCATTTATGTGATGATGGACCGCAGCTGAATCTCGTGGCAGAGTTGAAGAGGTTGACTAGAATTGTATGTATGGTTTTACATCCCTAAAGGTTTAATCAACACACACACCAACTTACACATCCACTTCCTTGTGTTGGCTGCCCACACTCACACCCCCACTACAATGGCCCTCTAATCTCGCTCCGTAGAGCAATCATTAACAGGCCGATTCCACTGTGGCTGAGATGGGTGGAATAAAAAGAAAGAGGAATGTAGGGAGGGCCCTGTAATGGATACTGGGGCCAGTAATTAGGCACCAGGTCCCGTGTTAAAGTGTCGTGACTTTGGGAGAGCCATTTAGCCTGCTAATGAGTCTCTAACAGTTTATTGATGCCACTTCTCCCATCACTTTTCTGACGCTCGCTTCCCTTCAGCCCATTTTTCCCTTTGCCCTGTGGGACTCCCCGAGCAACCATTGTTGCTAATTAATTGAAATTAGGACAGATCAAATGCATTCCAACTTTTCTCATATGAGCAGAAGTACCTGGGGGAATGAAATTCCAATTTAGAAACTTGGGGATTTCTGTCCCGCCCCTTGAACGTTGTTAAACGAGGACTCTTAATACGGGTGCGAGGCACTAATGCATCCGAGTAATAGACGCTAATCTAGGGACCATTGTGGCCCTATTGTCCAACTTGATTCATGGTGATTCAGAGGCATTTGTATCAATGTGGTACCATAGTTCTTTCTTGATTGCTTTGCCTCAGGGCACTTTTTTTTCTTAGTGTCCGTGGCAATTGCGTTCTCTCCAACAAAGTAATGAATTAAGACTTTTGATTACAGAAGTTGTGTTCTCTTTTTCTCACTTGCCTGGTCATTTTCTAAACTGCTCCAGGACACTGTATCTTATGATCCTTGTCACACTAGAAAGTATTTTTCACATCTCTTCATTGATGTGCCTTTAAGCTGTCGGTGCATGTGTGTGTTCTTTCCTACTACAAATACACTCAAAATCTTTGTATTAAATGAGGCTTAAAAAACATGGCTTTGCGAGATCAGCAGTTCTCGGCCCAGAACTACTAAAGAGGTTCCAAATCTAAATAACTGGATGTATGACAGATGATCAATGGTGAGGAGTTGCTCAGTGCAGTGGTTCAGCAACCCACAGTCAGCTATCTTGTCTGAAGACAACTACTTTAGGCAAAGTAGGGCATGATTTAATATGTTGAAAAACACAATAAAACATGTATCAAAAGAGCTGTTGTGTGATTGAATCTATGCTAAATTTTAAAACTATTTTAAAGCTATCTTTTAAGAATCGGACAAAATCTAAAGCATTACATCTTTCCAAAATGTGTATTAAATAATAAATATGCGGGATAAAAATAAGAAGAATATCGACCACCTTGAATTAGTACCAAGCATCTGGGCTTTTGTAGGCATTCAGGTTTCACTATTTGCATTTCCCAAGGGCATCTAAATCAGGTTTATTGAATCGTGATGCGGGCAATATATCCATGTACATGAATGACCGGTTCTAAAAGATCATTGTCGAGTCTAACTGCCTTTAATCTAAGCTGAAAATCGTCTCATTGTTCTACAAGCAGCCATGTTGCAAGGTGTTTTTTTGCCCAACTGAAGGGGCGTGTTCTGGTGGGGAAGTGACGTCAGTGCGCATGTTAAAGGGCCCATACACCTACACAGGTGTTTCCAATTACTCTGCTGATCAGACCTCTCCTCAGGTTCATGTCACTCAGAGAGATGCCTGTATCACCTGGGTGGAGCATGGCTATGTAGAATCTTTACACATTATAGCATTTAATATTATTTACTTTATTAATACTTGTAGTAAACCTAATACTAAATAGCCATATGAAGTATCAGAATAGGAAATCCTTTATTTGTGGAAAGTGGAAATGTATGGCATTGCCGCAGAAAAAAGGCAAAACAATAAAGGTTTATATAATTATATAGAAGGAGATAACACCTAATAAAAAAAAAATACACATAAACAAATAGGCACTAAACAATTATGTACACCATGATAAGAAAATAAGTAACATTCTCCTGAAAAAATGTAAGTGAACGTATAAAGTATTGAAGGAGCCTGTACATTAATTGTACATAAGTGTACGTGCATAGAAGCATTTGTATATGCATTTTTAAAGTGTTCATGCATAACGTAAGATAATAATAAGTTCAATTTACCAGAAAAGGAAAAAGTAGATTAAGCATAAGATTCCCAGTTTCACATCCTGATCCTTAAATTTTTGAGGCAGCAATTCGAAAACGTAGCTGCCAGGGAGCACCCAGACACCTGTGTTGTGTGTGTTGTGTCTCGTCAAAAATGTTAGTCTTGTCAAGTTTCTTGTTCTATGGTTGGTCATGTTTTATGTTTTGTTTAGTCGTTTTTGTCTTGTCTTCCACTTCCTGTTTTGTTTTGGTACTCACCTTCTGTGTCTTGTTCCAGGTCTCTTGACTCCCTGTCACTACCCTCGTCAGCCCCGCCCCTGATTGTTTCCACCTGTTCCCTGTTACCTCATGTTTAAATAGTCCTGTCTCCCCCTGTCTTGTGTCAGTTCGTCTTGTCCTGTCTGTGGATCATTAACCAGCGTACCAGCATTTTGTTTATTTATCCTCCATGTGAGCGTCTTGAGTTCTTCTTTTTGCATTCTTGGAAATAAAGTATTTTTTTGTACTTTAACTCTGTCTCCTGGGGTCATGCATTGGAGTCCTACTGCCTTGTGTTTAAAGTTTGCGACAGTGTGTACAGTGAAACAATGAGCCTGCATCACAGTGAGGCTCTAATTATACTGAAACTACATTTGTATTCAACATGGTAAACATCGACTCACTGTCCATCAAATAATTACTTTACATTGTTCAGTAAGGGAGAAGAAGTAGATGTAATTTAACGATATTTTATAATGTTAAATGATACTTTTGAAACATATACACCGAAGGGACATATGTCTATTCAAAACAAAGTCATTTTTTGTAAATTTTTAACTGGCAATTTGTGGCTTTTTATTTGTGATACCGTAAATAGAAAAGTACATTTAGCCAGACAGTTGTGTTTAAAAAAAACTAACCATGTTTTTTAACTGTCTTTGTTTTTAATCAAATATTTGCAGGACAAATGTATTTACAACAAACATAAATAATCCTTACAAATAATGAAAGAGAAGAAGAAACAAAGAAATGAATGAATTTATTTGATCAATTGAAAAACACTTTACATATTTGTGCTTAATATTATCCTACAAAACAGTGGAACAACCTCTTCATCTCTCTAAATGTGTTGAAGTCTACAGTTGATCTTTTTATTAAGGTGCTAGCAATCGTTACAATGGTTACTTTGTAGTTCCCTCATACAAAAGTTGTAATATTTATTTACTTTAAATGGATTTGATGGATCTATGGTTTTGTCCCATCCTCCTCTTATTCTTAGTCAGTACAGTACAATGAAGGCATTTGTACTTGAGTATTTTCACATGATCCTACTTTATACTTGCACTCGATTGCATTTTGTGGTCAAATGTTGACCTTTGACATTCATTTTACATATTTAGTTACTCAGGACGTGGCAGGTTTGGGCGACTAATACGAAATTCTAATTGACACATATTATAATATGTTATTATTATCTGTTAAGCTATCCAGCAGTATACAACGTAATTCAAATAAACCCCTACTTTACCAAGTGCAACTTTTTTACTCGGGTAGAATTTTGAATGCAAAACGTTTTCTTGGAAATGATTATTTTTATACTGCAGTATTTCTACTTTTACTCAGACTGTAAATAATCGGAGTACTTCTTCCACCTCACGAAATGAACATAACACAAGTAAATAAGACCGTGGGTTTACAAATGCTATCACCTCAGTTTTTTCTATCTGTTCAGCCAGAGTGTATCAGCTGTACAGGCAGAATTAAAGGCACGGCACAGGGAAAACATCTCCACTGGGGGTGGGGGGGTTGAAAGCATAGCCGTATGTCTTCTTTAAAAGTCAATCCCTCCCTCTTGTGTACTGATTAAGAGGCCTTATTGGCATGTACATCTGTATTAACAGAGCCATCGGTGACCCTCTGTGTGTGTGTGTGTGTGTTTGTGTGTGTGTGTGTGTGTGTGTGTGTGTGTGTGTGTGTGTGTGTGTGTGTCTGGCCAGGGGAGGCGGGAAGAGACCCGCCAGATTGATTCACAAAAGGAAAGGGCTGCTTCATGCTTGTCACAGCAGCTCGGGGGGGGGGGGGTTAAAAAAGGCCTTAGGGTGGATGGTGGACACCCACCCAGACGTGGAGCATGGGTACAGCGTTCACCCCCTTGTCCAGCTGACTCCCTCTTTCTCCCCCACATCTCACACACACAAACACACCACAGGGACTGGGATTAACCCAAGAGAGGACCACAAAAGGACCACATGCCCCCCCCACACCCACACCCAACCGGGGCCCATTCAGGTCCTCTGCTACTCACCGTCCTAACACGGATTAAGCTAAATGAACTGGAAGGAGTTAACAATAAATGAATCAGCGCCTATAAGCAGACTTCTAATTCCATTTTGTGTTCTGCCGCTTTTCTTCCCTCCCTTTCTGTTTGAACACAAGGTGTAATCCACTTGACTATCAAAGGTGCAGGGAGAGTATGAATTGAAACTAGCCCTGTCACACACACACACATACATACACACACGGCTTGCCGCTGATGCAGCTTGCCGATACCATCTGCTCCCATCAATACTGACTCTGGAAATCACACACACTTTGAAGGAAAAATAACAATTTAAATGTATTTTTTAAATCATTCTCTAAGTAAACTATTTCATTCAAAGAAGCCACTGAAGAATGGCACAGCTAATTAAATGCATTATTATTGAATGCAGCGTACTGTACACTGAGTGTTGATGTGCCTGCGGGGGGAATGTAATATGTTTGTTGTTTCTGTTGCTACAGCACATTTGGGCACACTTTTTAATTTTCTCTGTAATTATGTCTTTCCCTAGCTTTGTCAAGAAATGTTCTCATGACATCTCAGTGTGAAATCAACTCGTTATTCTGATGATTTACAACTCAATTAGGCCAGTCACGAGATGCAGAAGAAAAGACGGAAAAAAAAGAGACAAAATAGGCTTGATGGACTTTTTTCTATCTCGTCTCAGAATCTGTGTGTCTTTTTTACTCGTTTTGCTGACTGATTTGTTCATGCGTGTGTTTATTCGTGTGTGTGTGTGTGTGTGTGTATCATTGCGGTGAGCTCCAGCGTGTCACTCAGTGTTTGTATTGACTCTGGTCTCTAAGGAAAAACCTGTGCAGTCCTCTTCCCTGCCCATGTTTTTTAATTGGAGTGGCTTTAGTGGCTCTGTCTCACTCCCTCACACACACTCATGCACGCGCACACACACACACACACACACACACACACACACACACACACACACACACACACACACACATACACACACACACACACACACACACACACACGCACACACACACACACACACACACACACACACACACACACACACACACACACACACACACACACACACACACACACACACACACACACACACACACATTCTATGAAAGTAAGAGTATTTGTGCAGGAGGGTTATTTTTGTATATTTAACATAAATTGACTTCCACCAAACATTAAATTATATATTGTTTTCAGAAAAGTACAATATAATATTTTAAAGAAATAAAAAGAGATGGAAGTTTAAAAAAAAAAATCACAAACAGTATAATAAACATTAAGCTTCCCTACAAAAAATATATATATACTCTAGAATCAAAATCAAACCAGAAAAAGACAAAAAAATATGTAATTTTGAACAAAATAACTGACTCTGACTCTGTGTTATATAGCTTCCGTTTTATTGCAGGGAGAGTCATGGAGCACTGTAATGCAGCAGTGTGTAATGGTTATTTTGAATTGTTCCATTCCCCACATGTGATGTTTTGAAATACTTTTGGATCTGAAGAATTCATTCCAGATAAATGCAACATTTATGATCAATCAAGTAAATATTTCTATTACTGAAAACCCCCAGTGTTTTCATGTTCATTTTGTTGGTTAGTTTAATAGTGGGATGGTTTAAATATCTCCGTGTTAAAAAAATGAACTGACGAAGACCACGTGATGGGGTTGAAACCTATTGAAAAACCTATAAAATGAACCAGTCCGCATGGTTTTGTCAAAAACCATATCACCTTGCAGAAGGCCATTTCATCAGTCATAGAAGCCAAAATCTTGTGGAAAAACAGGATTTCCCCAACTGACAATTAGGAGGACATGGAAACTGATTTTTTATAATAATTATTTTATTACTGAAAAAAAAAATTGATTAAAAAAGTATGAATTGGTATGCTTAACTGGGGAAGACTAGGAAACACTGAGAAAGGCTTCAAATGTTTTGATGAAAATAAGAGAATATATTACGAGGCATAGAAACACAGGAGCCATTAAACAAGGGTAAACAATAGAAAGGTTATTAAGAGGTTAGAGGCATTGAATCATGAAAAAAAAGTGACAGATCTGGCCTTTCACAGACAGAAGTATGTTTACAGAATGATGTGCCATAGATGTGTGCTTAAAAAAACTATGAAATTGTGGAGACTAGTCAGCTTGAATCTAGGCCTTGGCCTTCCTTTGTTGTGTTGGGTTTCGGGAAGGTAGATGGACAATACATTTATTATATCTAACATATTTCAGGGAGAACTCCTTTTCTTCTTTGTCAAATGGCTTCAGGGAAGTCTTCATTGATGAAGATGCCCAACCCTTCAAGATTCAAGCTTTATTTAAAAAAAGGAAAGTCTGTCAGAAACAGAAATGTGACACCAATGGATCAGGGCTTTTCTGAAAATGATATTGGCTTCCCAGCCCTATGAGCCAAATCCAAATATTTTTTTCTCCAGAAGATCCATTTGTAGGTTTAGTGAGCTCACTTTGTCTTCAGAGTGGTTCCCCCTTTTCTTGACATTCTTTTTCATGCCATCTACAACAATAATATGGTGTTTAGGTAAGGGGTTAGGGTTAGGGTTATGGTTAGCTACTGAACTGGTCCTCCAGATTGTCTGTCTTTTCCAAAATTGATATCAGCATTTTTGCAAATGGTGTCCAAATCTGTTCTGGTTCAATGGCAATTTTTGGAGACAGTTTATCATAACATTTTAAAATCATGAAATTCCTTTTAAGTCATTTCCCACTTTGAGAACTACGTTTGCTTTGATCGATTGAAAGAATTTGCTATGTTCCACTACTTTTATGCAAACCATCAAATTAAATTCTTGCCCAAATTTAAAGCTGAAAGCCTAATTTGACAACTCTTGCCCCTTGTCAAGATAAATTTACACCTCTATACCACTCAGAGAAAAAAAAAATCAGCAGGCTTCGTCAACATGAAGGGTGTTTCCCCACAATCCAAACCCAATCCCAAATCAGAGTGTGTGGATTGACAAAGTGGTCACTCCTAGAATCTGATGAGGTCTGCCATTTCCCTCTGAGCCCTGATGAGGGCTCATCCAAACAGATGACGCGTCATTAGAATATGAAAGAAGAAATAAAGGGTGGAAAGTTTCCTTGAAGGCTTTCATAAAAACTTTTCTTGATTGGGACATTTTGAGACTGTCATTTCCTTCCCTAGCTTCCTGTCCCTGTTGACGATTTGAAGCATCTGGTGATTGTTTGTCAGTGTCCGAGGCGATCCGGCGCCCGTTTTGTAGCTGTCTCTGTGGATGGGAAGCAGCCAAATCAATCCTGAACTGTCAGGCGACATGGTGCAGGTGCGTGAAGGAGGGAGGGTTTGAATTTACATTTATATATGAATGTAGATGCCGGCGGCAGTGCTCAAATCGACATGTTAAGACATTGACATGCTAATCACAGGGCTAGTGGATGCCACCTGTCCAGCAAGGTGACGGGATGTGGCGGCCAGAAAAAAGACACACACGCACACAGGTACACACCCTCATACCCTTACACAAGGTAACATGTATGTCCTGCTCCAACAGATAACTAGCCGCACAAGCTGTCACTCGTCTGAGAACAAGCAGAAATATTAAAATAGGCGTCTGTGTGACAGTGGAGCTGCTGTCGGTGTTGGCTGACGTTTACCTTCCCTTTGCATCTCCATCTCCCCCTCTTTAACCACACACAGATCCCCCACTGCAGATTTGTTTCCCCCACTCTATTTCCCTGTATAAATAGAGTGGTGCGGGAATGATTCCTAAATTTAGTTAGCGTCCTTTGTCTGGGTTTTTGTCTTGTTTCCGAAAATAACGTCTTTGGTTAATACAAACTTGCGAGATGTTGACCCAACTGGTGTTGTCTTAAAAACAGCGGATGCTAACAAGTGGCTAAATGAGACTGCTCAACGTCATCATGCCTAACACAAGTTCACCTTTAGCTTATGACATAATCATTTATAGCACGAGGTAGTGATGCACAGCCATGATGCAGTTCATTTTCTAGCTTAAGGTTAGCTTCGGCCAGAGCAAGCTATTATAAAAGTTGCTTTAATTTGTGAAGATTATCCTGAAAAACCAAACGTATAAGTATAATTAACTTGTGTCTGTCACAGATCCAACGGAAAATTTCCATTACTTTTGTCAATGTAGCCCTTGCTATACTCAATTTCGGGTTGGCCTACAAAAATGTGTCATCACTGCCCCACTTTAAATTATTTCTGAATGTGTCCTTCTCTGCTCAGGACATCCTGCTATACTGCTTTCTTTTTGAAATCCATTCATTTTTTTTTTATCTCTCGGTGTATCTCTCATTTTCCACACCTTAAAGTATGAGACAACTTGAAACAGGGCAGCCGTATCTCTTATTTTTTCAGCAGTGTAGCCTTTGACCTTTTTGTCCCGCCCTCTAGTATGGTTGTGTCTGGCCAAGCTGCCGAAGCTGACACAAAGCTATCAGTGAAAGCCAACCATCAGCCCAGACTGATAAGACCTGATCCCAGTCTTTGAACCCCTTGAACTTCACAATGACCTTAAAATTCAAAGAGCCAAAACAATCACAGCTGAAGCAACCTTGTGGAAAACTAAAGAAAAAACGTGTCAAAAATGGTTTTGATTGCTGAACACATGCATCTTTTAAATGGACAATGTCAATATTCACATTTTCATTTTATCTTTTTGTCTGATTTATATGATTTTACATTTCTGTAGCTATCACCTTTGTATATCAGTATTATAGCTAAGCTTAGTCAGGTCAAAAATAACTACAAAACAACCAATACTAAAGAGATGCAAACATTCATTGTATTACCTGAAACTCTTGCGTACAGAGTTGTGAGAAATTGGCTCAGGTTTTTCACTTTTACATTTGTTTGAAGGGGAAACTCTTTAGAAGAAGGTCAGAGATTATTACAAATAATCTTATTCTCTCCAGGATTTCTTAGCAGTGTGAATGTTTAGGATTTACTTGTAAGAAAGTGAAGGCATGAACTGCGGGAGTTTATTATATGAGTTTAAAACAACCACTGGATTGATGTTATTTTTTTTATTACAGGCAAATTATTTCTAGGGCCAAAATCCCCAAATTTGGTCTGTAGAAGAACTTTAACCAGTTACCAACCAGTCATCATTCACTTCGTCAGTGAAGTCCCTATGGACTGAGCTTCTGCCTCCCCCTATACAGCAGTCCTTTCTCTAGTGTACTCCAGGAATGACGCTTAAATATTTTTACATTTTTCTGAAAGTTTTGATGAACTGGACCATCAAGAAACAACGTCAAAAAGGAGTTTCAGAGCCTTCTCTGAGTATTTACAGTGTGAAATTCCTGCAGCAAGCATGGCATCTGCTGTGAAGATAGACATGCAGAAAAGCACAGCTTGTTGAATCTAGTGGAGCTTCCTTTCCCTCTGTATTGGAGCTGATTTAACTTAAGCTCTCCAGTTTCTGGCATTGTGGCCCACGGTTGAACCTCACACTGTACAGACAAGGTGATAGGCTGCAGTGATTACATCTGTCCCTAGAGCAGGGCCAGGAAAATGGCCCATTTCCTCATTTCTATTATCACATTTGACCTTCCTCATCCTCTCTGGCCTGACGAAAAGACCGTTTAAGGCACACTTATTAAACATAATCTAGTGAAGTTATTAAAACAAGCCAGCTTACTGAGAGACCTGCCACAATTCAATTACCTGTGTAGCTGGAGGGAGAAGCGGCCAGAGAGGGTGACGAGTCTTCTGCTTTTATAGAGCGGGAGGAACGCTGTAGTTAGCGTGGCTTCAATTAACACAATGGGGCTGCGGCGGTAATGAGCTAGCCTTCCATTGGTTGAGAAGAGTGTTGGAGGTTGGCGGCTGTCTGCTGCCGTTGCTGAGGGCAGTGTCGGGGCCACGGTGAGCTCATACTTCCTTGTCACTCACTTTATAGTTAGTTCCTGGATTGTGGCTTTTCCATTAGAGCTGGAGTCAAAGATATGACACTGTCATTACAGTGCAGTGATGGAAAAAAAAACTGCAAAGACAATTTATTTCATTTTCAAGAAGCTCCTCGTTATAAATTACTGTCATTTGCTTATTTGACACTGTATTATCTATTATCTCACCGCGTGCTATATTTAGTTTCCCTCCTATCTGTCGTCATTGCTGTTCTTGTCGTTTCATCATCTAATCAGATTTTTAGCCCCACGAACACTTTCTTTGTCAGTGTAGTGTCTCGTTTACATACCTCCACAGACTCGAAGGACATTTAACAGAGTTTTGAAATCTAAAAAAAATATATAAATTATTGTTTGGGATTCCTTTAGATGTTTTTAGAATAAATTTGAATATTTGTTGACGTTTTTTAACGAGAAAAAACGGAAATTGACAAAAAGAACTCGAGACTTCATTTATTTATTTTCTTGTGGGTGTCTTTTTGTTGCGAAGGCTCCAGGGTCAGACGTCACACATTCCTGAGACAATATCTTCTACAGACAAATAAAAGATCCTTGGAGTGTTCTTGCACATTGGAAACCAGGTTTACATGACACACCTATTGTATTTACACTTTAAACATATCACAACATCAAGTCCCTCATCATTGTCCTTAAGCTTATCATTTAAAATTCATTGTTTGACTTTTCTTTTTTTTCCCTTGTACATTTCAAGATGATTCCCCTGTCATTTAAGTCTGCCTGTGTCCAGCATTTGGGTCTTTCCTACGGCACTCCACCGTGACATTTGTTTTCTTTAATGTCCACTTTACTTCTACAACTGACCTGCCCTGTCATGGTCGAGCACATCAGGTTGGACCCAAATACAGGATGGACAACATTTTTACCGAACCATACCTTTATTTAATATTAGAATCCAGGCAGGATATTGCAGGAGAAACAGAGTTCTCAAAATGTACAAACAGAACTCTCACATGTTTAAAATCAAGGTTCCGGCAAACAGCAACAGGAAACCAGAACTTAAACACATGCAAGACTTATCAGAAGGACATGACACAGTTGGGGAGGGAAGGCAAAACACAAGGGCACCAGGTGAACAGAATCAGGCAATCAAACAGGAGGGAATCACAGAGACAGGAAGTAAAAACAGACACAACACGTGGTGAATACTTAAAAAAAATAAAAAAAACGGTAACAGAAAAATTGTGACACTGCTCTTTATTTAAGTGTGTGGTGAACAATTGAAATGCATTCACAACATTCCATTTGATTTCCTTACTATTTCCCACAATCCAGTGGTTGAACTTCACTGTCAGGTATAAATGCTCTACAGTGAGCACTTCTATTCTGTTTCTTTTTTCTACAGCAGTGCATCATCAAGCTCTCCATTTTACTGGATTCCTGACAAAATTGGATTAATGTGTTTATGTGTATCTAAGATATATATTGCTGTGCAGTTGTCCTGTAACTCCAACTATTGCCCTATGTATCAAACTTAAAGCATATTCTGAAAGGGTTGAAAACACAATATCTGCCTAACCAGTTCTTTTGGAGCTTTCAATCACATGATCACATTCTTCATTCAAGAGCTGATGAAGAACGAAGAAGAATTGGAGGTTTGAAACCCTTCTATTGTTGTCATACATTAACAGTACAATATACTGTAGCATACACACAAAATGTAACCTTTGCCTTTAACCCATCCTAGTACTAGGAGCAGTGTGCAGCTATTGTACAGCATCTGGGGAGCGGTGGTTGGGGGGTCTGGTACCTTGCTCAAGCGCACCTGAGAAATCTGACCAGGGGAAGTGAACCGGCGATGCTTCGGTTCAAAGACCAAGTCCCTACTGACTGTGCCGCTACCTGCGATATACTTTATATTTATATTTAGATCCAATGTCTCATCTTTGCCCTATAAGGACTACTGTACTCAATCAAAATATATTGCAATACTTTGCAATAATAAACTAATTATTTCGCAAATTCTACTTCCAATGTAAGTCTTGAAAGCAATACCACGTATTATGTCCCTTTTTAAAGATAGTAATTGTTTAACTGAAAGGTCTGCCATTGTCAGCTCCAAATCCAGAAACATTACATTAGAACACTTTTCAATGGATAACTTGTTATATTCCACAGATATATTACAATGTTGCTCTGCATGTCAAATGACTGGCACTTGTCAATGTGTCCACATGCATGTGTATGCATCTCTATCGACGTGGGAGTGTGTCTGTTTACCTCTGTTTGTTCCAGTGTCTCCTGCAGCACGCTGGGGATCGCTGGGTTATCAGTGTAATTGGATCACCTCCCTGTCATGTTGTCCCGGTGTTTGTTGATAGGCCCTGTTTTAATTTGGCCTTAGTCTCTAATCTGCTGTAGCTGGCCCCGTTACCGCAGTAATCCCTCAGATAAGTGGCAGGCAGATTGGGTATGCGAGAAGGAGAAGCCGTGTGCCCTGGCCTTGCTGGTAAGCCTCTGTAAATATGAAGGGGGGTAGGCTGTTTAATGGGGAAAGCAGAGTGAGATGAATGTGTGTCATGGAGCTGGGCTTCTGTTAGAAAGCTCAGGGACTTCGCTCAAAAGTCAAACCAAGGTCAACAGAAGGTGTTGGCTAAGGTCAGAGGGGCTTCTAGCATTTTGTAGCTATTCCTCTGGATGTCACTCCCAGTGGGGATTACTGTGGAGGCTCACTATCACACAGGCTACAGCCCTTCACTTGACAATGACTATTTCAGACTAGTACTCACTGCATCACTAATCAAATCTGAAAGGAGAGTGCCAATCCTCTGCCAATTGTTTAATTTTTTTCAAATGGTTTTACATTCTCACAACATGATTCCAAGTATTTTCTAATGGCTTACTCTCTAGAAACATTAGCTCTAAGGATGAGTACATCATAATACATTCTTCATTCAAAAAGAATAGAAATTCTGAAGTTGAAACCAATATCAGTTGAATTCCTCAATGTTTACATGAATCAATACCCAAGAAAGATTGTTTTGACTAAGTTAAAATAAAAAATGAAAATATAATATCTATGACATCACTATTTAATAATTTTTCCTTCATACAACTGTAATCTTCGAGCGATTTCAAGCCAAATAGTAATATTTGACAACATTTTAAACCTACACATTATTATATTCTAATTTTATTGCCCAATACACATTTATACAGAGAGGAGCCCAAACGAACCAAAATATGAGACTTTTACACCTCCAGTAAAAGTTACTAACAGCTAACGAGCTGGGACCTTGAGAGGCTTTACCTGGAGTTCAGTGAATCGATTGTGTCAAAAAATGTCAAGTTTGTACATACTGTGTGGACCCAGTATTAAGTGGAGTGAAAAAGACAACAACCTTTTAAAATTGTGATTTACATATGTTACCCTAAACCTAATGCTGGGCAACATACAGTACCTAGTTTTTGATATTCATTACATTGATTCATGTTGTACATCAATACCTGTTTAGAATCATAGAAAAAAAATGCAATTTGCATTTATATCTGTATTCTATTCTGACCTATGATATATAAAATCAGGTCATAGAGGTTGGCGGGAATGGGAGTTTGGTTTCGGAAATAAAATGTATACATTGTGTTTTTGTTCTGAAATGGCAACACCTTGTCTAAACTAAATACATTTTAAAAAATCGACTTTCTTAAGTGACTAATTGCATGAAAATGTATATATATATCTATTGATGTTAACATTTTTTTCTCTCGTGCCGCACATTACGTCTCCTCCAATGATTATATGCATATGAATTAAAATGTGGCTTTTTGGTTAGCGTTCATCTACTCTCTTTGGACATTTATAGCATTTGCCCTTCTATGTGTTTTGTTGACTTGTGACGAGTACAAAAAGTGTTTATTGTGGGTTAACTTGTAGTCCATTAAGCTCAGCTGCAGCCACCTTGGGTCCGTGCCAGAGGGTGACTGGAGATGAGTATGACATCATCGCCATGGATAGGAGACAACCAATATTAGCAGCTTGTGCTGAGCACTGCAGAGCTGCTCAGTTGACTCTTTGGCCTGGCTGATGTCCTGGGACCATGGCTGTTATCAGGGCGTTAGCATGCAGAGAGGATATGGAGAGGCTGAAGGGATGAGGTGTAACTTAGTTCTGACACCCCGACAACCATCCTAAGAAGTAAAAGAGAGGAAAGAATCTGTGGTCCCAGGCTCATTTGGAGCGGAGCCTAATTGAATTAGGGCCGAATGAGAACACGGAGGAAGATTTCACATGCTTCGTAAATGCCTGGAGATCCGTTACTTAGTCTTGGCAGGATCCTGGGCTCTCTAAAGCTGACACTAAAACCATTGAGTGCACTGGGAAATGACAGCTATTGAAACGGGATCTCGACCTCGTTTCTTAACCAAGGTCCATCTCTCTGGCACCGGGACAACAGATACAGCTGTCTATAAAGAGCTCAGTAACTCAATTCTGTTCACATCATTTTAGTGGTGATGAGTTTTAAGCTCGAAAGTGAATGTATGTTTTTATGCTTTATTGGAATTGTGTAAAAAAACATATTGTATATTATAATGACTGCTGGCTGAGCTTGACTGGTTGTCTTTATATGTTAACTTGAATATAACTAATTCATGTCTTTATCGTTTTATTTTGTATCAAATTGACAAAAAATGACATTGCATTTACTTGATATGTACATATGTACCATTCTGTTTGGTATTCATTGTTTCTATATGATGATTTTGCTGTTTTTGTTTATTTTTTATTTTTCTTTATTTTTAATTCATGTGCAATGTCTACATGCTGCTGTGACAAAATATTTTCTCAAACTGGGATCATCTGATCTTATCTTATTTTATTTTATTTAAAGTGATACTACCGACTCATTTTAAAGACAGGGAAATAATACAATTTATGCAATTACTTTACATTGAATTTCAGGATTTAAAAGGAAAAAATAAGCATTATATCATTAATCCCTTTCTATGTTTTAAAGATTCTAAATATTGTGTAGCCTAGGAGTGTATCTGGTTAAATAAACAAGATATAGAACATTTTGATCTTTTTCTAAATTACTGCCTGTTCTGCAGCACCTCTTTTCCCCCTCTGTCTGAAACCAGAGCCCAGTCTGCTCTGATTGGTTAGCTGGCCGGCTCTGCTATGATTGGTCAACCTCTTAAAGATGTCCCACCCCTTAGCCTATCAAGTAAAATGTGTTGAAGCGTGAGCCAATAGAAGCGTGAGTGTTACATGGTGATGTCACTATGTTAAAGAAGTAAACAAAGGAATCCAATGGAGGTGTTTTAGGCAGGGGGGAGTGTGTGAGAGAGAAACTCCCTCTGGAAAGAACTTTGGGATTTTGTAGGTAATTTACATGCACACAAATCTATGGAAAACCCCAAAAAGCAAAATAGGACCTCTAATTTTGTTGTAAATAAAGAAGGACAGAGGTGAATGAGAATGCAATGTGATTTTCCAAATACAGTTCCCACAGAATAAGATTTTGAATGTAGTTTTAATGAGAGTGGAAATTGTTTGGGAAAATAAATGCTGCTGCTAAATTTTTGATAATGATGACATAGTTAATGCGAAGGAAAAGTAAACAACATTGCTGTCACCTCCACAGTATTGGGGTGAAGTCTTTCAAATTGCTCTCGGTGCTGGTGAAGTGCAAGCAGCGCTGAGGTTGTACTCTCTGCCTCGCTGCTGACACTCTGACAGGAAGCTTTGTCTTTGTCTGCTCCGTGCCATCTCCGGGGCCCCCGCTGCACCACTCCTGTTTGCCCTGTCCTCCCCAGCAGCGGGGCTCGCCGGCCTGTTTGTTTTAATCAGCACTATGTTTGCCAAAGAGCTTACCTCAGGAGATGGGAGTCCTTGTGTGTTCTCCTATGAAGCAGCGAGGATGAGGCCAAGTGGGGGGGCGGGTGAGTAAGGGCACCACTGCATGCCTCTAATACATATTTTCTCCCTTATTTTCAACATTTCACATCCCCTTTGGTTTTAGGTTGAAGGTGTATTAAAAAGGTTTTGTTTCAGGGGGGTTGATCGATAACAATGACTCAACAATTACCCGGCTGATGCTGAACTGTCTGACTTTACAACTGTGCACTCTATTTAGAACACTGCACACAGCTCAGTGACCTGGACCGTGTCAACAATGGAGGGAGTAAAAGTTGGGAAAAAGTAGAAACACTTTCTTTTCTTCTTCTTTCTCAGGTCAAAAAGAAAATAACAAAACCATATGTTCCTTTTTATATTGCAATACATATATGAGACTTTTTTGTTGTTACTATTTAAAGTATAGATTTCTTAATACATTTTGAATGGTGTATTCAACCATTTGAGGCTTGTGCTTCAAAAAAGTTGGGGAACCAATGGGATGATATCCTGTCTGGTAATATCTAAACCTCCTTTTAATCATTTTTAAAATGTATTGGCCACCACAGATATAGAATTGATCAAACTGTGCAAGTGTCTGTTCTGTATCGTATTTTGTGTTTTTATTGAAGAGTTTAGCTTAATATCCTGGCTTGCGATAATCATGACACACTAAATGTCCTACATGTTTTTGTGTGATCATGCCTTAAGATCTAAGTGTGGTATATATTAGATTCAATAACACAATGCATTGCAATATCCTTAACCCCAACCCTAACCCTAATCCGACATTTGGTGGACATGGATGGTTTTTGTGCCCAAGAGAATCACTATTCTCTGTTATATGACCACTTTTGGCAATCACATCCTGCAATCCTTTCCTCCCACTTTTTATTTGTTCTGCACCGCCCGCAAGCCCTCATTTAGCACTCCCGGCCAGACATACCATCTTTGGCATCACACCCCTCTGTCAGGCTGCTTCTCAATGGCATCAGCTCAGCTCACTGCCCTTCCAACACCCTCTTTTGTCAGCAGCACAAAGTTGATCTATTTACCGACCATCCAACTGATCTTTTTCACAAACAACCCAAGCTAAAGGAAGGAGGGGATGCAGGGATGTCAGCCAGCTTGCCGTCCAAACACGGCTCCTTCCCTTCAGTCGGCAGTAAACCCCATCTGCTGGAGGCAGCATTAGAAGCGGTATCCAATTCAATCCCTTCCCTCAACCTTCCAGAAAGCTTTTAGCCACATTTTAGCACACAAAAGCTGCTGCTCTGGCCTTTGTAGCTTGAGCTTCTATTTAAGAAGGTGAGGGTGAGGATGCAAGGAGAAGAAATCAATAAAGTTTCCTGGCTCTCAATCTTCTTGGCCTGCAGTAGAGGTGTTTTTAGGTTGAGAGGAGGGGGGGAAAAGCGTGGAAGGAGGTGGGCTGTTTTTGTCATTCATAAGCTTTGCTGACAAATCCTTGACATCATTTGGCGGATTGTATCGATAACTTCTTCCCCGGACTGCAGAGGACAAATCGAAATCATTTGTCTGGCTTTGTGTGGGTGGTGGTGGGGGTGGGGGGGGGGGGGTGGTTGCTGTGGGCAGCGGGGAGGGGATGACGTCCGGGACAAAGCCGGTGCTGCCAGCCTCGGCCATGACATTGGCAGCTGAAGGCATTTGTACTGCGGAGAAGTTCAAAGGTCACCGCCAGACAAGCGGGTTGTGCATTCCCAGCAAATCTTAGTTTTTGACAGGCAGCGGACAGCTGCTCTTCACAGATAAACATCCAATAGAAAGATGCAGATCAGTATTCTTCTTGGATCGAGTTTACACTGTGACATTGATCACAACATCCCAAAACCAACAAAAACTGGAGGCAAATTGGCAAGAGTCGTGTAACACTGACTGATATCCGTTTTAATCCTAAAATGCATTCAAATATGCAGTCACACTCACACACCTCCAAACACATTTATCTCTCATAAATATGCCCACTCACACAGATCTGTATTCATGGATTCTTAGTGGGGGCTGCTCCAGAGGGGAGAAAAGAACTGGCTTTTCCTGCCTGCTGTTTTGACAGTTGTCGGCTTGAGCGTCAAATGGCAAATCTCTTAATCTGCCCTTATTAATAAGAAAAACATGAGACTGTCTGATATTCTCACACACATTCCCATCAGCACTGGAACGAAGGTAAGAGATAAATTCCAAAGAGCTATTAACATTACGTAATTTTAAAAGAGGATTGCGATAAAACAGACGCAGACACGGAGGTCCAAACTGGTGTGAGCTTCGGTGTTGGCGTGTGGGCTTTCTGTAAAAGGAACAGCAATGAGACAGTGTTAATCAGAGTGTGTATCTATGGCTAGGGGGTGGGGGGTGTTGTTCTATTTGAGTGCCTGAAAGTGGCAGACTCACTTAATCAGCTTGATCCATGTTTGAGAGCTGCGAAAGGTCACACGTTTAAGTCTGAAAGGTCTGTCTGGACATTGCCCTACACACCTTAATATCTTAATTTTTTTTGCTCACCAGCTCCTTAGATAACACTACAGCGTCTTCAGAGCTTTTTAGGAAAAACAGGTCAGGCATCATAGCACTATAGACAGGACAACGCAGAGGTCTAACAATGAGGTGAAGCGGTGATGATGTATTTATGAAGACCAACCCGAGAGTTAGCATCGCAAGGACTCCCTTGGCAAAAGCAATGTGATTTTCCGTTCGAATTTTGGTATATTTCAGATGAACACATGTTTAGGATGCTGACACTTTTAGTTTAGGACTATAATCTCCACACACTAACACCACTTGATTATTGAAGTGTCAATAATATTGTTACCCTAACATTGGGGAATAACTACATCAGTCACATGTCTGCGTGTAATCAACCCTTAGCTAAAGATTGACTCATGTCATGTACAGTAGTCTCGTTGAGCCACGTTTGTAAGACTCATAAAACCTTGAGACTTTCACTTTTTTTTTTTACTGGCACATTAGTGTTGTTGAAAAAAATGTGAACATCTCATAAATACATTGACTTCAAACAAGGCAATCGGAAGTCAGAAAAGATGACTACTATATGAGCTTTAGGACTCATTGCTGCACCACACTTTACAAACATTCACTGAAAATGTGATTCCCATTCATGGGTCTGATTGCAAATGCAAGTGCCTCATTTACAGCTTTTTTTCTTTTCGGTTTGGAGGCGTAATCTGATATTAATACAGCTCACATGTGAGAAGAGTTTGAGGGTTGGATGATGTACCGATATCAGAGGAAGGAGGTTGACAGAGGGAGGGAATGAGTGTGTCCTGGAAGGAGACATGGTGAAAAGCTTGAATACCATTCTCCTGTCCCCCACCTCCTCCACAGTGTCGACAGGACTCCCAAAGACATAGCTGGCCTTTCTTATCAGTCTGATTTAAGGAGTATCATCCATGTGGACACAGGACAAAAGAAATATTGTAAAGGTAGTCGCATTATTACCTAATGTCTTCTGCGGCTAAGATAAGATAAGATAAGATCAAATGTACCTTTATTAATCCTGTGGGGATATTCAGGAGTTTAAGAAGCAACAAAGTGAGAATGAAAAACAGGACAGTACAGAGTCACACTAGGATAATAAAATGAAAGATACAATTAATATTATATACAGCCACAGACGCCACAGACAACAGAACTTCAAACCCGGGCAGAACAACCCATACAGCAATACACCATCAACACCGGCCACACTTGGACATTGGTATTGTACATCTATTGCAATAAACCTCAACTAAACTGAATCTGTCAACTGGAAAATCATCTTGTTTTTGTCGGTGTATGATCACTCTCACCCTCAATGGCAAACCGAAATAGGACATTTGAACACATTAATTAGTCAATACATCCAGACTATCCAACATAACAATTAAATGAATCTTGTGAATGGGAATAAGTGATTTTTGGTTTCCAGATTCTCTTGAATCTAAAACTTTATAACCACACTTGTTTGTCAGACTACGTTAAAAGAATGTCATTGTCGTTGCTAAATAGCAGAAACCACAATTG
Organism: Eleginops maclovinus; assembly: GCF_036324505.1. Taxonomy (NCBI): domain Eukaryota; kingdom Metazoa; phylum Chordata; class Actinopteri; order Perciformes; family Eleginopidae; genus Eleginops; species Eleginops maclovinus. The sequence goes on along the minus strand of NC_086366.1, from coordinate 23,448,065 downwards.
AAAGGTTCAAACTTGTACTATTCTGCAAATACCCAATTCACATGGTATGGTATAAATCCCTTACGAACAGTGAATAAGTTACAGTAAGAGTGGCAGAGACACTTTGGGCAAGGTCAATGGCACTGAGAGTGGATAAAGAGAGCACCAAGAAAGGGAGGGGGGAGCTCTACCTCCCTCCTCCAACCCATTGTTGTGCCCCCTATCCTCTTGTGCATCCAACTTCAATTCCACTTCAATTTTGATCAGCCTTTTGCTCGCCTCTCAAGGAGATAGGATTCAAACCCTGACACGAATTAGCCCCCCAGATTGACTTGATAGTGCCACACCCAGGGGACACTCCACAAAAAAAAAAGAAGACCCACATTTTTCTCCATCTTTACCCCCTTTCACGCCAACCTGTTTCCTATCTATGCCCTCTACATCATGTGTCCTTCCATTTCTTATGCTGTCCTCCTTCTTTCAGTTTTCCCTGCATCTCTCGTTCTGTCCATCCTGCACCTCATCTTGTTTTTCCCTGAGCGTTCCTCCTTGTCAGTCAGCTGTCTGAGCGACATTCCACCTCCTCCTTCAGCTTGATGGACAGGCGCCGCCGGGTTCTGACGGAGTAATTTGCTTACAAAAATGGGCTGGCATCAAAAAAAGGGACAGACGGCGGCCTAGCAGAGTGATTGCATTAGGAACAGGGAGGAGAGAAAGAGGCGTGCGTTGAGGGATCGAGGTGAGGGGGGTATTCCATTTCTATTCATCACCACGGCTGATAGATGGACCACAGACAGTTTCCCCTATTCCTTTTAACTTCCTCTGACATTTTTGAGGTAAAAGTCATCTGTGGAGACCGGAGCAGGGTCAGAGGACACAATAAAGATAGAAATACCGGTGAAAAAGTCCACTCACTGTCCTGCTATTGATAGTCTTTAAGATTTGTGGTGAAAGGAAAAATAAACCCCTAATCTTGGCAACGTTTGTAAATTTGTTGACCATTTCAGCAACGTCATTTTTTCTTGCACTGGTCAACAACTTTTTTCTTCTGTTTTTGACTTAATATGGTCAAACAAAAACTCAAGCATTGTGATATGAGAAAAATCTCCTAAGTAGAATTTCCTCTAATATCAAGCACCTGATGAAACAATTTGAGACAGTGTGTGTTGGAGAGTGTATTTATTGGATGAATATTTCTTGACACATGCCATTGCAGAATACAATAGTAGCCGTGAAACGTTATTGTTTTAATTGTTATGCTTTTGTCTTTATTAATAGAGCACGTATGGGATACAACAAAGCTACACTCATCCACATTAAAGAAGGAAGCCAAGGGATTTAATTTAATGCAGTTAATCTTGAGATCAGGCCCAAGGAATCTGCCAACCTCCAACCAGACCTGCAGGACCAATCCCCACAGAAGGAGGAGAGGGTAGACCATTGAACTAAGCTAACCCAGCCAGGACCTAAGGCTGTCCCACTACCCAACATGATCTGGCCGATCACAGAAATATGGGACTCACCAGCAACAGGGCCGTTAGGATCCATTTTAACACCCTGGGTCAGGCTGTTTCCCGTGAAGGGGGATTGTTGGCTTTTTTCACATCCATTACTTGGTGTTCAAACATCAGAGATGACTGACGATGTTTCCCTGATGTCTTATTTGTAATGTTGAGATGCTGTGCGTATTTTTCTCCATAGAATTCTGTTTCTGCTGTGCTGCACATTAACAATAAATGACGCTTGTACTCTTTAATATATGTTTTCCAGACCTCCTTCATGTGTGTATAAAGCTGCATTGCTTACTTGGGCACAGATGTGAAAGCAGCTCAATGTTACTTACAGTATGCCTTCATGCAGCCTATATGTAGTTGATACTGGTAATAATTACAATTGTGTTTTTAAATCAAAATTATTAAAATATTGTTATGGAAATATAATACAAATGTACACTGTTTTTAACACTTGAATTTGCATCTGACTTCTTTTTCTTGGGGCCTGTTATCAGCATTGACTGCAGCCTCCACTGAGCAGGTTTAAGGGTTGAGGCTTATACCATGACTTCTTTCTTTATAACAAAAACAACATGAACAATTCTTCAATACTCAAGCCTACGCTATTTCTAAATACACCAATTAATAGGTAAATAATAGAAGATGGTGAAATCTACAGATCTAATAAATGAGCAGCACATTTTAAACACATGCTTATCACAATTCATTTTAGGTTAGGTTTGGGCAATAAATCCCTTGATTATGTTCTGGAAAGTAACATAAATAAAATCAGAATGAGTATTGGTAGGCTAACTTGCATACAGAAGTTACCAAGAAACCAAGGGTTAGGGTTAGGGTTAGGGTCATGGTCGACGTCAGCTTTTGCTTTCACACAGGACAAGTACAGCTGTCCCTTTGGTAACAGTCCCTTTGTTGCTCTTTATACTATTTCACTATCCTTCTTGTGTCCTGTCAAAAATACTAAGGCCACCTTACAATAAAGTATTGACCTACCAGGGTCATTTATTTTGGAAGAGGACTGTCTCTGACAAACCCCACAACCAAGGAGCAGCCATCACATACATGAGAGGTACCATAAATGAGCAACTTTGGTATCGACACACAGACACCCACACACACGTACACACAGAGGCTCAAAAACAGCAGTGAGCAGCTCATGTGTGGTGATTCCTCACAGATAGTATTGATCGGAGACACAGGCCTCATTCATTACAGGCTGACTAGCGGCAGATGAGCTGAGGCTTATTGCTGAGCAGGGCCTTTCTTTCTGTCGCCTGGAAAACCACAAGGGAAAATCGTAGAAGCTATGCATAAGTAAACATGAAGTGGGGCTGTATGTTTTACTCAGCAGAGTCACATAATTTACATAATTATGTGATCATATTTAATAACATAACTGGTGATATTCTGCCAGATTTGCTCATGGTCAAAAACATCTTGAATTAGATTAAGACACCTACTGACAAATTTAAGTTTGAGTCATATAAATGAGCAACATATACAATTATAATTTTACTTACCAGAAAAACTGGAGCACGGACTTCAATACCTTTTTTGTAAAATTAAATTTTAGACGTTAACTACAATCATGTCAGCTAATTCAATTTGTGAATTAATGTTGTCACGGTCTTGTTCTTCGTCCACCGTCCTGCCAGATCTGTAAGAAGAAAAAGGGTCTCTTAGTTTAATTGCGTTGTCCAGTAATGTTACTCCAGGCTGTTGCCACGTTCTGTGAAAGAAAACACGTTACTTTTCCTGATATCCAAATAGAAACTGATCCGATCATGGAGGTCATCCAGCCCCTCATCCAACACCTGCTCATCGGGTAAAGGTCATTACACAACAGGACATTTTTTTACAAATCATCTAGAAAGGCACCAAACCCGAGAGGTAAACACAGGATATTCCTGGGCTAATTTGCTTCAATTATGAAGCTTGTGCCATTTCATATTTTTACATACGTAAAGAAACCCTATTAAATCACCAAAACCAACTATATACGTAACTGAAGGGTATCTCCTGTACAGGCATGGCCTGATGTAGCGTATTCTTTCTGTTTCTGTATTGTTACACAGCTGAAAATAGTCCCTAAGTTAGTAACATTTAATAAATCCTGTCCAGCTGTATATTAAAACAAAGAAAGCATACAGTTCTTTGCAGTTACACACAGTAATTCAGATTTGCTTCCTTAACAGGCAACAGTGAGCTTAATAATAGAGAAAAAAAAACGTACATAATTTGAAATATGAACATGGGAGCATGTAACTTGATGACAATAATCTAATGATGTGACCCCTTAATTTTTCTCAGAATTGTGAATTTTTAGACCTAATTCTGAGACCTCATTGAGACCCTGCATTCAGAAGGATGTAGTTGGTGTTTATCTGTGAGTGACCTAAGGCGTGATACTGTCCGCCTGTGATTGGAGCAGGTGGAAATCCTGACAGACAATCCTGTCTCTCTTTCCTGACCCAGCAGGCTCGGCCTCTCATGCAGCTGTATTTCCCCAGAGACTCTGTCGCATTCCTGCCTCCACAGCGCAACACACTGCCATTTCCAACAGGGGCCGAGGGTCACCAGAAAAGAGCTCCAATTGCCACCATGTGAAACCAGGCCGACCTGAGGTTCGTTCTTGCCGTACTTAATTTGTTATCTCCTCCTCCGTTTCTCTGAGTTCCCGGGCTGCAGGAAAAGAATGATTCCTGCTTAACGATAAAATAATGAATGTCATTTTGAGGCAGGACCGAGACAGGGTTAGAGACAAGAGGAGGGCAGGGAAGGAGAACATGGGGGGAGTTGTGGGGGGAGGGGAGTATATTACCGAGCTGGCAAATGTGCCCTCATGCCAGGGAGTCAATTTGAGTGAAGCCGTGCAATGTGACATCATTTACTCAGAAATCCCTAATTTCTCAGCATTAATATTTCAGCCCCAGCATTGCCTGTCACAGTGTGCCAGAGATGACTGATCAATCTATAAAACGGCTGCAGCTAATTTATTGAATATTTATGTGCAATGTCATGTGCAGGAGAGCCGCAGACTTTATTCAACCGTGCTCTGTTCCTATGCCCAGGAACCTTTCTAAAACGAAACCATAGCCTTCCAGAGATTGACAGGAAATGTGTACTGTTGCTGTACAATATGTAATACTGAACACAATACCGTATGTTTACATTGAACAACTCTACATTTTTTCTTAAATCTTTATCTCTATATGTATGGCTGCCATTCGAGTGTCTGTTGAATTCCAACACAGAGAAATGTTGACAGTAGTTTATAGAATACAATAAATCATTTAACTCAAAGATATACCTATAAATAGTAAAACCAGAGAAACTAATAATGCTAAACACTAAAAATGTCTCTTAAATTTTTCTGGAGCTGTGGATGGTTGTCTGTGTAACCCTGACCCTAAATGTTTCAGGTATTTTACACATGCTAAGGTTATTAGTTTAACCTATTAGTTTTTTTTTAACAATTGTTCCCAATTAAGAGGGAGTGATGCATGTAGTTGCCTTGAGAAAAAGCATTGCATCCGCCTTTTACCTGAGCACCCGTTTTTTTTGCAGGTGCTCGAAGCGTTGTAGGTTGAAAATAGATACTTTTCCAAAAAATGAAGAAGAAGCTTATCTTAAAGATGGAAAAAAGAAAAAAAAAATCATAATGAAGAGCAAATGCCTCTTTGCTTCAGCAGATCGGCCATTCTCACCCAGGATGTTACTGCCTGTATGTCTGAAGGCAAGAATCTGCCGAATGGTGTTCATGCTGAAAGAACAATGTCAAACAAGTATAAAGTTGCCCAAATAGATAAATAAAAGGCAAGATACATTGTAAAGATATTGTTGTCATATTAAAAAAAAATATTTGTTTGGATCATTTGTTTGTTAAAATGCTGTAAGGAGGCTTTGCCCAGCACCCAGTTAGCGTACTTCTGCCAGAAAAATACGCTATGTGGGCACTTACCCTGTACACTTGAAAATGAATAAACAGGAGAAGCAGCAATCCTTCTCCAATAAGTGTGAACCCCCTTAATGCCCCTTCCTAATCTGTGTGTGACTGAGCTGCCAACACGCCACTCCGTGTGTCATTGTCTCATTCCATACATTGCTCCAAGAATTACGTCTTCTATGGGGATGAGTTTTTAGCATAACCCACATTGTATGCAATTATTTACTGCCTGGTGATGACAAAATCCTTCCATCCATTTTCTGCTTTTGTTGGCAGCTGCACTGCACATTTACACAATAGGCATTTAGCACGGACAGCATAATTATGACAGCACATCAGGGCTGAAAGTGCTGGGACAGTGCCAAGGCAAAAGCTGCTCAAACCCTCATTCTTCAATGCCGCCCATGAAGATCATTATGGATGAAAATTAGTGCCGGTGGGACGTGATGGCGGCAGAGAGTGGGGAACACTGCGTCCCTGTACGCCTTTGGAATATACTACTGGAAAAGTGTCTCAAGATGATCGTGTTCACAATTATTCTTAGAATAGGACTAAAAGTACTTTATGGCAGAGTTCTTAGAGAACCTTCTTCCACTTTCAGAGAGGAAAACACTATTGCAAAAGTAAAGCAAAGACAACATGTCTTTTTTAGGAGACATGTAAATTAGAGACATGTTAATTTGCCAAATGAGCAAATACATTTCATGAATTTGCTTTCCTTTATAGCAACAGAAGCATTATTGAGATTTGTATGGTGACGTTCAGTCAATTTAGAAGAATTATTAGAGTTCAGTATTGACAAAAAACACAATGTTTTTTATATATATTACCAAAACCATGATCTTTCCCCAACCACCTGACCCAACAATTTTGGTCGTGGTTTGAAGTACAATGTCATAGCGCATGGACTGGGCCAAAGACAACATTATCCAGGTAGCAATCACGTACCTTCGAAACACGTAAGACAAAACCATCAAGTAGTATAATAAAGTCTTGCAAAGTAGAAAATGTTGGGTATAATGGAAATGATCAAAGAATTGAAAGCTATGATGTTGTTTAAATACTAATATGCTGTAAGCTTTACATGTCAGAAGATGTTGGATCAATAAAGTTGAGATATCATTGCTCAAACGACCAGTCAGTAGGTTCCATGTGACCACTCGGGGGGTGACCATTGATCTGATCATGGATCTACTGTCTTTTGACAGAGTTATGGGTCAGTTATCTCAAGACTAAGCATCTTTTCGTTGAAACTGTATACAACTAATCTCTTCAGTTAGAGGAGTTTATCTCGGCTTGAGAGACATTTTAAATATTTTAGTTTATCTCCTGGCACTGATGATGAGAAAGGTCTTGTTGTTTTCCTTATTTCTGTCCGAGAGTTTGCTGACACTGCACAAATGTTGAAAATGGAACACAACTCGACACCCTTCCACATTGCAACATCCAAAAACAGACCTCCTAATATTTTCACTAACAGTTAATAACATCTTGAGCGCTCCCAAAAATGGTTCAGGACAAAGGTCAGTTGATAAATTGACTTACCAACCCAGTCTAACATCTAAATGTGTAATAGCTTTGTTTGTCTGCAGCCCAAAATTTGGGAATGTGATAAAATAAATCTTTTTTATTTTCACCAAGAGGAAGTTTCTAATCATGTGACATTGACGCTGGCCACTAGAAATGAAAACCATAGCCAATTACCAGTTTTAGAGGTTTTATTGTGATACTTCTACATTGTGGGCTAGGGATTATGTAGCTTTTAAACATTTTGAGGAGAGACTGGGTTGTTTAATACTCCTACACCTAAGAATGGCCCCAAATATGCGTTGCTCTAGCATTTTGAGCCAGATAAGACCGGTTCCTGTGAAGCTTGTTTAAACAAGGGTCCCGATCAAGGTCTTTTTCCAGTGTGTACTTGGTGAGCCAACGGGTCAGTAGAGGACCAATCCAACCAGTTTACATTTCAAAGTGCAAATCTCCTTCCTGCACCACAGTTAGCCCTAGCCCCTCCAGTCCCTTCATTATATTGGTACTAATTACAAATTCTTAAACCAGTGCCAGACATTACAATAAGACAGTGCAGTGAGCATATGGCATAATATCCTATTAATGAACACTCTAAATTCAAACTCAGGTCAGCGCTATCACGCCGGAGAATGTGTCACTGATCCGATGGAAGCGGGAGGGGGGAGCCGTGAGGGGTTGAAAGGGAGGTAGGGGAGGAGGAAGTGACCTTCTTCTAAAATGCACAGACTAATTTAAAGGGGGGGGCAGCCCCTGAGGCCGTCTCATTGTTTTACTTGTTTAATTTTTTGCCAGCAATTATTGATATAATATTTTGATGGCAGAGCCGAGGAAGGAGAAGTCATTAAGAGGGACCAGAAGAAGGAGGGGTTTTTCTTCGTCATATTGCTTCGCCACTAGCTAGTCCTACTCATCCCTTTTTTTGTTACTCTTTTTTTATTCTGTGTTTCTCCCGACTGCCACTCACCAGGAGGAAAGTCGAGCTATTTGCATTCACTGTCACAACAGTGTGAGGAACAAGTTGTGGCCGTCTCGCTGGCTCAGTCCTCAGCACGCTCAGCGTTTAATGGGGACTGTCAATTGCAAGAGAGATGGATACCCCCCCCCCCCCACACTTGCCTTAACCCGCCTGCTTTTGGAAGAAGGGGGATGCAAATAGACACATTTAGCATGATTGCAAGTGCGATTGATAGATGTTTCCCGCGGCATGTTTCATTAGGATCTGGTTTTGGGAGTTAATCTGCTGATATGACCCCTGTCTGAAGTGACACAGGGTCGAATCCAAAGAGAAAGAGGATGATAAAGGTAGCCAAATGTAAAGGAGCAAGACACTTCACCTTTATCTGAAATTGAGTAGTCATCAGTCCTCTTCTGTTAAGGGCTGAAAGGCCATGAAATGAGCCCCACTGTGCATGTGGAACGGATAAACTCATCTCTATGAGAAATTCATGTGGACATGAAGCCAAAGCAACTTGTTCTTAGCGCCGACGAGGATCTTCAGGGGCTCATCATGTTACACAGGGGCCCTTCTCTCTATCTCTCCCCGGGGATGGCTCACTCTCAGCGGGCCCCAGAGCTGGACCCCTGCCTCTGGCCCCTGCAGAGCGCTGCTGAGCTGTGTTTGTTTAAAGACTAGACTTAATCCTCCACTGCAGCTGTCTCAGATCAGGTCGCAGTCTGGTGGGTGGTGGTGGTGGTGGTGAGGTGGGGGGGGGGGGGTTGCTCTGAAGGGCTGCAGGTGCAGACTGTAGAGCAGATGTAGCTGAATGTATGGAGATGCTGGAAACGAAAACGTGAGGTGTGGAAGTTGCTGGAAGATAGGATTGTTTAATAGCATTGGGGATTGGTTTACCCTTCAGTCAGTCAGACAGCACCTCCACCAAAGCACAGGCCCAAAAGAGTGATGCAGGAATGAGTTATAAAACCCTGAAATGAGTCAGTGTTTTACCGCTTCTGGCCTCCCTCATCCTAAAATCACAGTTTATTTTTAAATCGTTTTTGGTTAGAGGCTTGAAAAAAGGTCTGCGGTTAATACAAAGCTAAGGAGATGGTCACGTTTTGGTCTAAAATATGTTAGGAAAAACACATCAATATTTAATGTGCAAAGCTGCAATCTGTCATAAAAGCAATGACGTAACATGATGTCTACTAAACACTAAACGTCATCATGCTGAACATTAGATGCCTTTAGCTTAGCAGCGGTGACGAGCAGTGATGGGACCGTGAAGTAGTTTCTTTATAGCATTTTGACTTTTGGTAAATTCCATTTACTCTTCAAAAATAATGGAGAGAGGGTCAACACAAAGTGCTAGTATCATATATGTTTGTTTTAGCTGATTTACTGCTATATTTTAAAATCCAATCAAAAAAATCACATTGGTTTAGTTGATGGAGCCCATTGATGCCAACTACGGTATTGGCCTATTATAAAATATGTCATTACCGCATCACTATGTTCACAAGCTGCCGCAGTTGTCCTGTCTCCAATAACAGCAAGTGACCCTAACCCTGACGAGAACAAACCGTTAAAGGTTCCTGCTCAACATGTTGCAGTTAATTTCACAATAATGGCCAGCTTACTGCCCTTTATCCCTCAAACAATGTGAATAAACATCTAATTATTGCTTATTTACCACAGTGTTAAGGCGGCAGAAGCTTAGACACTTGGGTTTGGAACCCACTTCAAGTACCAAAACTGACAAAGTTCTACGTGGACTGGTACCTGAAGCATTGTCTTCCACACTGGGCACTGCCAAAGCGCCTCTGAGCCAGATCTGTATCTTTGTGTTTCTGGGTGCTATATAAACTAGTTGCCTGCTGCTTTCATTAATACAATGGGTTAAATGCAATTTGCATGTTGAAAGTTGTTATTTTCCATCATTACCCTTTTATGTTCTACCCACTTGTTTTTATGGTTTCATGATATTTTCCTCTATCCATGAAAATGAATCCACAAATGTTTTCATAACATATACAGGCAGATATGGAAATACTCAACCTGTACCAGCTTGATTAGTGAGAGAAAAGGTCATCCTTGTCCGGGAGTAAACTGGATTTATTGTTGTCAACGCTGCAACAAGGGGCTGATAAAGTGACCTCAATAAAACACAGCAAAGCCAATGCCATATGCAAATGATTCCATAAAAGCATAAAAGAAAGCAGTGGGGGTGGTCAGCCAGGTGGGGGCAGCGGGGGTCAAATGGAGCAAATGAAGGTTGAATCACAGATGCAGCGGCCCAGCCCATCACTCTTCATGCCAGCGGCCTTTTATGTAGTTGACCCCCCCCCCCATTCTAGCTCACTGATAACGCAAAGGGCAGTGCCACGTGTCTGTGTGTCCCTACACATATACTGTCTCTGTGTCCCACTATAACCACTTCAGCATCTCTCCGTCCTCTATAACCAGTCCATCAGTCTCCCTCTCCCACTATAACCAGTTCAGTTATTCCTTCCGTCCCACCAGACCAGTCTATAAGAGGCTCTGTCTCACATAAACCAGTCTGTCAGTCAGTCTCTCTGTAACAAGTCTATTAGACTGTCTATCCCACTATAACCAGTTCATTTAGTCCTTCTAGCCCGCTATAACCAGTATTTCTCTGCCTGTGTTCCTAACCAGCCAATCTGTCTGTTCGTTCCATTATAACAAGTCCATCAATCTGCCTCTCCCACTAGGCCTGTCCATCAGGGGCTCTGTCCCGCTAAAACCAGTCCATGGGTCTATCTGTCCTAGGGTGACCAGGTGCCAACAAGTCATATGTGGGACAAAGAGTATGTTTGTGCGGGACAATGCGGGACAATACATGTTACTTCATTGCTAAGAGCTAGTTTAGATTGAATTAATGTCTATCCAGGTGTTTCTTGTGAGTTTCGGGGAAGTATCGCTTCAAAATGTATTCACCTACGTGTGCAATTGAAAAGCAAATCTGGCGTAGCTCACACAAACTCTCTGGGAGTCGTCCTCTATGGCTACAACCATACGTAAATATATTTATCTGTTAATTGAGTAACATCTGACACAGCTAATGGTGAAAGCCATCTCTTGTTTCCTGAACACCTTTGGATAAAAGCCAAGTTTTAAATTGACAACTGTCAATCAAATGCGGGGCATTGGCTAAATAAGTGGGACAAATGAAAACAATGCTGTTCAGACGCCTGGTCACCCTAGTATGTCCCACTATAACCAGTGAATAGTTCTCTCTGTCCAACCAGTCCATCAGTCTATCTGTCCCACTATAACTATTCCACTTAATCTGCCCCTCCGACTAAAACCAGTACATCAGTTCGTTTTTTTCCCCACCATTACCATTCCATCAGTCTTTATGTCCCTATGAAACCAGTCCATCACTGTCTGTATCTCACTATAACCAGCCCATTTAGTCTGCCTCTACCACTACAACCAGATCACTCGGTGATGTGTGTCCACCAAGGTGTTTTTTCCCGTGCCGGCATAAAAAAAAAAAAAGGTTTTCAATGGGAGCGCGGCGCTTAAAAAACGCCGAGGCGCATGCCCCGGGTCTGCGGATTACCACAACGCAAATCTTAAAAACCATGCTTGGAGCAACGTGTCATTCGCCATGGGTCTACCAGGTAAGATATAGATCTAGTTCTAGATAGATGTACAGTGGGGCAAAAAAGTATTTAGTCAGCCACCAATTGTGCAAGTTCTCCCATTTAAAAAGATGAGAGAGGCCTGTAATTTTCATCATAGGTACACTTCAACTATGAGAGACAGAATGGGGGAAACAATCCAGGAAATCACATTGTAGGATTTTTAATGAATTCATTGGTAAATTCCTCGGTAAAATAAGTATTTGGTCACCTACAAACAAGCAAGATTTCTGGCTCTCACGGACCTGTAACTTCTTCTTTAAGTGGCTCCTCTGTCCTCCACTCGTTACCTGTATTAATGGCACCTTTTTGAACTCGTTATCAGTATAAAAGACACCTGTCCACAACCTCAAACAGTCATACTCCAAACTCCACTATGGCCAAGACCAAAGAGCTGTCAAAGGAGACCAGAGACAAAAATTGTAGACCTGCACCAGGCTGGGAAAACTGAATCTGCAATAGGTAAGCAGCTTGGTGTGAAGAAATCAACTGTGGGAGCAATTATTAGAAAATGGAAGACATACAAGACCACTGCTAATCTCCCTCGATCTGGGGCTCCACGCAAGATCTCACCCCGTGGGGTCAAAATGATCACAAGAACGGTGAGCAAAAATCCCAGAACCACATGGGGGGACCTAGTGAATGACCTGCAGAGAGCTGGGACCAAAGTAACAGAGGCTACCATCAGTAACACACTACGCCGCCAGGGACTTAAATCCTGCAGTTCCAGACGTGTCCCCCTGCTTAAGCCAGTACATGTCCAGGCCCGTCTGAAGTTTGCTAGAGGGCATTTGGATGATCCAGAAGAGGATTGGGAGAATGTCATATGGTCAGATGAAACCAAAATAGAACTTTTTGGTAAAAACTCAACTCGTCGTGTTTGGAGGAGAAAGAATGCAGAGTTGCATCTAAAGAACACCATACCTACTGTGAAGCATGGGGGTGGAAACATCATGCTTTGGGGCTGTTTTTCTGCAAAGGGACCAGGACGACTGATCCGTGTAAAGGAAAGAATGAATGGGGCCATGTATCGTGAGATTTTGAGTGAAAACCTCCTTCCATCAGCAAGGGCACTGAAGATGAAGCGTGGCTGGGTCTTTCAGCATGACAATGATCCCAAACACACCGCCAGGGCAACGAAGGAGTGGCTTCGTAAGAAGCATTTCAAGGTCCTGGAGTGGCCTAGCCAGTCTCCAGATCTCAACCCCATAGAAAATCTTTGGAGGGAGTTGAAAGTCCGTGTTGCCCAGCGACAGCCCCAAAACATCACTGCTTTAGAGGAGATCTGCATGGAGGAATGGGCCAAAATACCAGCAACAGTGTGTGAAAACCTTGTGAAGATTTACAGAAAATGTTTGACCTCTGTCATTGCCAACAAAGGGTATATAACAAAGTATTGAGATGAACTTTTGTTATTGACCAAATACTTATTTTCCACAATAATTGGAAAATAAATTCTTTAAAAATCAGACAATGTGATTTTCTGGATTTGTTTTTCTCATTTTGTCTCTCATAGTTGAGGTATACCTATGATAAAAATTACAGGCCTCTCTCATCTTTTTAAATGGGAGAACTTGCACAATTGGTGGCTGACTAAATACTTTTTTGCCCCACTGTAGATATGTAATAATAGTTAAAGAAAGTAATGAGTATAGGAATAATATATATAATATTCGCAAATTCTGAACAAAAGTGCACCACAAACCTGACAGCGAAATCAGAACCGCGAATATTCCGTATCATAGCGCTTTCAGAATAACGTCGGCGTTTAAACGCCTTGGTGAACACACAGCCTCAGTCTGTCTGTCCCTCTATATTCAGTCTATCTCTCTCTGTGTCCCTCTAAAACAGTCCATCAGTGTGTTACACTTTAATATCAATGTCTTAACGATCTTAACATAACCAACTGAATGATCATGAGGCTTGATTCTGACCAAAACAAAGCAGCCGTGCTGTCATTCCTTTTTGTGAAAAATGCTTCAATGGAATGACAATTCAGGGTTGCATTTATCAGGGATGAAAAGCAGCAGGCCAATGTCAGACTGAATAGTCCCTGACAATTAATCTGACACATCCAGATCATCTGCGGTGGTTTAAATCAAAACACAGCTTAAACAAGAAGATACCCAAAAAGATCTACTAGTTTTAACGCCCACCCAAATCCACCTGAGGTTGTCTTTAGCAACAGCTACTATTGGAGCCTTTTAAGTGGTAAGAGTTTTTAAAAGTACAATTAACAACTCTTATACCATGAGAACAAGGCCTTTTAAAACTGGCTGTGGAATACCTGGTGAAGAAGAGACATTCATGACTCCACTTCATGCCAAAACAGAGACAAAGAGAAACTAAAGGAGATGGAAAAGCCAAGAAACCTGAGAGACAAAGTGGGAGAAAGAAACATGCAGTCATAGAGACAGACACTGTAAAACAAAGAGAGGAGGCTGCAAATGAAGAGTGCAGCAATGCTGGCGGACATTGGCATCCCATTAGCTGGCACGCTGGCATGCCAAGTTGTAGGATTTACCCTGGAGCCCTTGGGCTTCGTCGTGAAAAGACTCAGTGGGCTTGAGGGGCCCGGCGGCTGGCTGCTGCCTGGGTCCCATTGTCTGGGCTGCTGGAGAGGGGGAAACGCTGGATGAATGGAGGAAAAACAAGAGAAAGACGAAGACGAGGAGGCCAGAGGGAGAGCAGCAAGTGGTTCCAGGGAGCAGAGCCAAAATCTAGAGGAAGAGGAGTGAGCAGGATGCTGCCGTGCAATGAGGGCCTACAACAGGATTAAAGTTTTCCCACTAGTTGCCATGCAACCAGTTGCTTTCTCCATGCTTTCAATTCCTAACCTGAAGGTTCGGGGGGGGCTTGTTTATTACTCAGTAGCTGGAAATAATTGATTGAAATTGAGTCCAGAATGTTTTAATATTAGGCATTTTTTGTAAAGTTCCAGGACAACGTGGAGTGATTAGAGCAACTGCGGCCTAGAAAGCTTCCATACCGGGGTATCAACACCCCCATTTTTGTGTGTGTGTGTGTGTGTGTGTGTGTGTGTGTGTGTGTGTGTGTGTGTGTGTGTGTGTGTGTGTGTACATTTCTCGATTTATTTTTCTATGTCTCTGAAGTAAACATAATGAAGTGCAGATTATTATTAAGGAAAACACAATGCTATATATAAACTGCAAAGTTTCTCCGCTGTTTTTCCTACTGTGATCTGTCATATAATTATTGTATGTCCTTTTGGTATATTAATATTTATTGTACACATATATTTTGTATGCACCACTATACACCAAAGATCATTTCTAACTCGGTAATAAACATGCTTCTTATTCTGTTGGGAAGCGGGGCACTTTAAATGTTCTATTTGTGTTATTTCAGTGAAATTACTGTAGGCACAAATACAAAAGTACTTCTTACGTCGTACTTTTGTATTTTTAATGAACACATTCATAAACGTTTCCAGTATGATTAACCATGTCATGTTTTTTATCTCCTATATATTTTTTATTTTTTTATTGTGATAATCATTGTGTATCCCCCAGGTCAGACAACGGATGAGGTCTAGTAGACAAATCAAGCAATGATGATGCATTCAATCACATTGAAAGAAAAAAGAAAAAGACAAGAGACAAAGTGTCAATGTAACGGTGTGTTTTAGTTATTGTACAAACCCTGCTGAACTTAAAAATGCTATTATATTAACTATATACTATATATTATACTAAACTAAGTGTCTAAACAAAAGCCTCGTAAGCAATTTGTGGACATCTCTTCAAGATGAAAAATCATTTTAAAGTGTGCAGATGAACATTGAATATCTAAAAGTTCACATTGTAAACCATCCCTGTAACGAAATATACACAACTTCATGTTTGTATGCTCTACTTCATTTCTCTCCTCCACTTCACCGTGAATCTCTGCGATGCTGTGTATGTGCATCATTTCAGTTGCTGTGTGCAACCCGCTGGCTGCACTCGCAGGTGTGTACAGAGCAGAAGTCGCCGATGAATGAGAGCTCATCCGCCGGAGCCGGGGACAGCACATGGTCAAGTGGTCAACAAATGAAAATGGAAAATTGCTGCCACTTGTTGGGCCCGTTCAAGTACATGCAGGCGGGAGAGGCGGGCAGGTCATGATGGATGCCCTGTGTCTCCGCTGTTGTTGATATGATCAAAAATATACCGCCCAACCCCCCAACACTCCACCCCCCACCATTCACCACCATAATAGACAAACAGATGTGCGCAGGTCGCCCACAAGCACATAAAATTGCCTGTGTGCAAAATTGCCTTTGGGATGAGAAATTTTGTTTATTCGTTGTACGAGTCCAATCATGTTTTTGAGTCCAAGTACATTGTTAGGGGTTTTTATCAAAATACCTGAAATTTTAACTTGTTTTTCAGTATAGCAACTAAATGGGGACATGAGTAGTGCTTCATAACATGCTGCAGCTGCAAATGATAAGACATATCGTTTGCTATCCTATGATCTCACCTCTCCTTTAGGACATCAGAGAACATATAATGTAGCAATTAACTGTGGTTAAACATGAAGAAAAAGAAAACGATTATCCATCCTTGGAATCCGATTCTGGACGCGAGTGTGATCATATGTTAAATCCCTAAAGCAGTGGTAAGTAGTGAACAGGCTGCATCTCTAGATAAGTTAAGTCTGGTGAAATGTTTGTGCATCATTTACCACGTAATTTGATGCAAATACTGTGAAATGTAGGAATGCCAAAGCAAATACGGCAGAATGGCAATTTAATGAAAACAAATGTTGGATGTAGAAATGCAGATGTAATAGTGTGTTTAGAATGCGTTGTTGCTTCCATCTCACTCACACACGTACACACACACACACACACACACACACACACACACACACACACACACACACACACACACACACACACACACACACACACACACACACACACACACACACACACACACACACACACACACACACAAACATATACACACAAGGAGATTGTATTTGTGTAATCATATGCTTTTTCCACTTCATTATCATACCTTCTTCAGCTAGTAGCGCTCTGCAGTCTTCAGAAACACAGAACACCACACTGTGTAGTATCTGCCACACAACACGCATTATATAAATAAAGGATTGGATACTACAGCTTTGACGTAGCCAATGAAAGAGCTAGTGACCTCTAACCTTGAGTCAGTGGTCGTCATAAAACTAAATCATCAACAAATGCAAGTGTTAATCATGAAATATTATACATGTTTCTGGGTTGCATCAAGTTGGATCACAATGCTTTAACTCCTGGCACTCATTGTAGTAGCAATGATAATAAAAGCAGCAGTATTTTAACTAGAAGCAGTAGTGCCACTAGCTATGGCTAATCAGCTGTAGTTGTAGGTGTCACAATAAAATAGTAGTATCACCTGGTGGTGTTCGGAACAGCTATATATATACTATATATAATATGATATATTATTGAAGTAGTCATTTCTGTTTTGTGGCTTTTGTAGCAGTAGACTTAATAGTTGTGGAAAGGTTTTCTTTTTTATATAAAGTTTATAAAGGGCTGGCTCATGCTTGCCTTGAACCAGCCTAGGCCTATACTATCTGAGGTATTTACCCTTTTGCTTATTTCTTTTTCTGTATATCTCCATGCACTCCTATCCCATGTCCAGGTCTTTTTAAAGGTTACATCTGCAGCATAACGTGGTTTCGCCTGTTGGTGTCGGCCTGCCTGACGACCACTTGACCAATTATTTGTGTTGCCAAAGTTTTAAATGTAATATATTTTAGTTTATATTTTATACACAACATGTATACTTCACAGCTAGAAGAAGGATCCCTCCTCTGTTGCTTTCCCCGAGGTTTCTTTAATTATTTCCTCTCATAAATTGGGAGGATACTTTGGGAGTTTTTTCTCGTATGATAAGAACACAGGGTGTCGTATAGCCTACTGTGCACACTGTAAAGCCCCCTGAAAGAGAAGGGTAATTTCAGATATTGAGCTTTACAAATGATTTTGATAATTGATAGATAAATTGATAATTGGTTTTATTTACAAAGTAGGAGTAGGGATGGTTGTCTCTGTCATACAATATCCTTGTTAACCTTAATAAACACACAGCCAAGCTGAGTCAGTACAGTGGAAATGCTGACTTGCTAAAACGATGAGGGCCAATGGGGTTTTTGAGGACAAATTAACTAACATCCCACCTGCCAATCAGCCAGCTCTGTAGTCAGCATTTATCACAGCATGCCTTCTGCCCATATGTCATCCTACCTATGGTCTCTCACCTTTATTTTGTTCTACCTATACCTCTGTGGTAGTTTCAATGTAACTTTGATAAGTTTTGTCTTACAATTAATGTCAACTCAACATAATTTTCACCATGTTATAAGAAATGTTGCTGCTTCCAGCCATTCGAAATAAAAGCGTAATATCGTTCATCACTTTTTTCATATGCCTCAGCTATCGAATGGGTTTACAGAACATATTCCGACCCTGTCCAAATAACTTAAAGACCCTTTAAGAATTGAAAATATCTTCTCATTCCCTATTTATTTGCTCTGCCTTTCTGTTCGTTCTGTTTCCTCATCCTCTGCAATAAATTAAAAGGATTAAAAGTTAATCCTGAGTAGCATCAGTTTTGCTGCGAGGCATCTACAACATGTGTGGCTGCTCTTCTTGATTAGCCCAAATATTGTGAGATATAAAATCGGTTAAATGTGTACAGACAAAGATACCTTCAGCTCAATGATACGATTTTACTGAGGGATTGTTACTTTGCATCCTGAGTAGGAAGGTAATATGGGAGGGTTAGTTTGATGGTCTGTTGATGGAACTTGAAGTGTGTGTAGTGAACTGGATGATGGTTCCAATTTTTTTTTTCAAGGCTGTGTTGTCAGATTGGTGTTTTTGAAAGGCTCTGTCAAGTTAATAAAGTTTTGTAAAGGGTGTATAGTTTGATATCATGTATTAGTTCAATATCCTCTACAATGACATAATGATTTTATTGTGGCACATGGACCACACTGGAATCCAAGTGAAGGAACATGAACAATTTGGTTGGATTTCATCAAGTAAAGGTGTAAACAAGAAGCCATCAAAATAACAAAATATTCTTGTCCGAGAAATGATTTTTTATGGTCTTACTAAAGTCGTGATATAGCCACACACATTTAGCATCCATCAACAAAAAATACAAACATTTAAATTACACAACATGTTTTGAAAAAGAAGAAAAACGTCTGAATGGTCTGTTGTCATTTCTCATTAGTTCTCAGCATGGTGAGGCGTGACGCTCTGCAGGTTGGAGCCGCCTGGTCTTTCCCAGCTTATGGGCCTCTTTAAGAGAGATATTGATGACGGTTGGGAGGAGGCTTTGCTAAATGAGCCCCAGCAATGAGCTGGAAAATGAGTAATGTTCTCTGGATGAGCCCAGAGTGGTCTTGCCTGGCCTGCCCGCCTTCTCCTGACTGAGGGAGAGAAAGCAAGTGTATGGGTGTGTCTACATGTGCACTATTTCCCATCCAATATCTCCTTGACCAAATGTGCCTCCAAGATGTTGACATACAGTAGGTATTTGCATTGATGTCAATATTGGATCTTACATCATCCTTTGTTTCTTGATTGATTTACGAAGATTGGTAAATAAAAGGCAAACAATAATTGAAGACATTTGATGCGATATTCACTTGGAGCTCTTGCGTTGGATAAGCTATACACCCATCCACCACCTCCACTCCCTCACACTTACTTTCTGCTTTTCTACATTGAGAGCACATTTTTCAAGCATTGGCACTAAACTTTTCCACTGGACGTAAATGTTGATGTGCAGAATCATCCAATATTAAAGTTATTTCTTGGAGACCAGACTGCAGTGCATACATTTTAGATGGCACCCATACTGTCTGCAGATGACAGAACATACGTTTCCTGTGACTGATCCGGACTAAAACTTTTTGTTCTCAAGCCTTCTTCAGACAAACAAATTGATCCTCACAAAAGTAAAACTTTGGTTTAATGTTCCAGAACCAGGGTTAGTAGGGTTACAAATGTGATCTGTTACAATTACTGGTTGCCTGTGAAAAAAACATGAATGCTTAAACGTAATATTTAGGAAGAAGAGAAGAGAAGCGAAGAGAAGAGAAGACAATCATTTATAAACTTTAAAAACAAACCCAGACATTTGGTTTAAAAATCTTTATGTAAGGCTAAAATCCCAAAGTTGGCTCCAGAGGGAGTTTCTCTCCCACACAAAATTAGCATAATAGGGCCCCTTTAACACTCTTTAAATCTGTTTTTGGCAACAACAACATTTCTTTTAGCTGATGTAAATAAATCATGTCTATTGTACTTTGCCTATAAAATAATCCACTTAATAATTTTACTGAACTACTACATTTAAATGGGTAATTTAAATATTTAATGCACATTGTGGAGATAATGCTGTCAGTGGCCATTTGCCTTGTTTTGACAAATCAGGGCCCAATTACTGAGTTTAATATGTACTTCCATTTTTCTGTAAAGTGTAAAAATGTTGTAAAGCTTCAGTTTACCTTACAACTTGTCTGTTTGCATTAGCATGCATCAATCGTTTGCAAGAATTTGCAACACTTAAGAGTAGTCATCCACATTAACGGCGCAGTTTTCTTTTTACTTTATTTGTTGAAATCATACGAGACTTGGCGGTGAGAGAAGAAACACTCCGGTTAAGTGTTGCCCTCCTCCTGCTTCTTTCCTCTCTCCATCTTCCTCTCGCTCGCACTCTCGCCTCCAATCCACCATTATTAGTGCCTCCAATACTCCAGAGGGCAAACAAACTTTCAAAAAATTCCCCATAACCCGCCAAGCGTAGCCCATTTTCTTCTCCATGCAATTAACTGCGCCAACATTTACAATAATATGATTACAGACACTTTGGCAAAGTCATGGGGGGAACGCGGGGCATATTAGGTATCAGCAAGGGGTTGATCGTAATGGTCGCGTTTCCCGGAGACTCACATTTTCTTTTGCACGCAATAGTAAGAGCTACTAAATTCTCCTCAGGCAGTAAAAACCAATGCTCTGGAACCATGATAACAAACACAGCAACCACTTTCCTTCCCATCCTTTCTCTTATATTCTTTCTCTTACTTTAGGGCCTAGTTTTTTTTCTTTCCGTCTTACTATCCTTTGCACCCTTCGTCCTCACCCCCCCACCCACTGCATCTCCCATGCACCCCTCAATTAATTAAGTCTTTCACGGCCATGTAATTAGGAACATTAGCAAGTCATAAACTTGCCACGAGTCTTGGAATTATGTGCTGGCCCTCAGCAATTTGTTTGTAATTCGTTTTTCGTGAGACAACAGCACCGTAGGGTCCCATAGATCTTCCCAGGGCCCCCACTGTGCCCGCCCTCTTGTAGCCACGGCAGGCGGGATAAGAGGGGTCCTTGTCGGGCTGAGTGGGGGCCCGCATCATGCCCAAGCTGGCTGGCACCCATCCTGCTGCTCTCTAAAGACTACTTAGAACAGCCAGTCTGTTCACTGCATGCCTCTCAGTTTTTATATCCTTTTAAAGAGCGACAGAAAAGCTACTGCATGGTTATTGTAAGGTCAATATTTTCTGAAGAGTATATTTAGGGCACCGTTAAGTAGGGTTCTTGCAAATGAGCGTAGCAAAATGGCTCAACAGCGTCACCTATAACACAGCCCTTATATGTACGATTGTCCTACGTGACACAAAAAAGACACAGGTGCATGATGAGCAATATATGTCAGTTCAAAGTAAACACATTTCATCCAAGATGTAGTATACATGTTCTTCCAGTCGCCTTGAAGGTGTAAGGGTTTCTGCTTGACTTTTCAGCAGGGTCATGCAGAAACCTTACACCCCCCGCTGTGATGCTATGAGAGGGTTTAAATGCCCACCCAGTCTCCAATCTCATCCTTGACGTCCCGATCCTAAACAATCATGCTTGCAGTAATATGCATTTTTGGTCTTTCAGTGCGATCAGTGAAGCAAGAGGAATTGTCACCCGGCAAGATAGAAATAGCGGTTGTCAGGTAATGTGAGATGTCCTCAGAAGAGCCAGTGTAGAGGCAGCGGTGCAGCAGAAACCTAGTGCGTCGAGCCCCCTCCCATGGGCTCCCTTCACTTCTCATGCACCCATTCTCAATCTAAACACACATATCTGCAGAGGACTTGATGCAAATACCAAGCAAATAACACATACTGTGTGGAGAACAAACATGTAATAAAATGTCCTTCCTATTTTGTATAACACAACAAAATGCAAGACAAACTGACCGGGAGTGTAGATTTAATAGGCAAGCTTTATTTATTAGGAAATTGCAGCAGGAGCGACATAGCACAACAACTGTTAAAACAAAAAACAACAACAATACAACACAACACAGCAATCAACAAGGGGAAAAAGAAAGGGGGAAAGACATGAACTGACTACCAAGCGTATGAAAGAGCATCAAATTAAACTGTAACACTTTATAATAATCATTATTAATACACGGTGAAATCATCTTTACTTCCATTTTAGTAAATTGTGATTTTACTGTTATCCAACAATAAAATTGAATCAGAAATACTTTATCATGGGGGAAATAACATTTTGTTACAGCCAATTTATTTAAGACTAAATTCAAATAAAACATTATATAAACATAAATGCAGAATGTGAAATATACGTATCATATACAATATAAGAAAATAATATATTAACATAATAATGTAATAAAAGATTAAATAACATTTAAAAAAGGATACCATTATAAGAAGTTAAGTGCCAGCATATAGACAAAGAAAGCCTGAAGGAAGAATTAAGAAAAACTGTAATTTTACATTTTTTTTAATTATGAGAAATAATGAGTTATTTTGATATTTTATCATACCTTAAAGAAGATAAGAATGTCATTCAGATAACATAAGAAAACCATTTATGAAGAGTTTATTTTTGCACACACTTTCTAGACTTTATTACAGGGCTTTGTTACCTGATTCTGATTGGTCAAGGTTTAAGTGTTAGGGTTCTCAATCTAAAATTATATGAATATTACAATGAAGACATCATTTGTATCATTAAAATGCTTTATTGTAGAGGCTCATAGACTTTATAAAAAGTGACAGGTGCATTGCAAATATACATCACAAACTTCTGCTCTCTGCATCACAGTGCATCCCTCAAGTGTTTAAAAAACTTTATTTGTATCATTTTACCTGAAATGTGCCCTTTTTTTAACATTGTTTCCCAGAATTTTCCATCACTTTGACTGATACTCAAAAAAAAAGCTGAAAGGCCTAAACATGTGATTTTCTCCCCCACTCCGGTTAAATGTGTGTATTTTCTTTCTGAGTGTGTTTGCCAGTCCTCTCTGCTCTACGGAGAGGTTAACGCCATGGACGCCTGTGTGATTCCAGCTCAAGCACTCTCATCAGCCGCCTTATTCTCTGCTGCGGCTGCACCCTGACCTCCCAATAACCATACACCATTGTTTCTATTTACCATTTGCCAGAGACAGAGGGAAAACTGGAGAAAAAGCGTGGCGGAGAAAAAGAGAGCCGGGGCTGCTATTGATCGGTTTCCACATGTATTGAAACCAGATATTGATTTTCTTTCTTTTTTTTCAAATGGGAAAAAGTGCATTGTCCGAGCGAAGGAGATTTCTATGGGGATTTGGGGAAAGAGGAGTTGAAATGAGCATCCGGTGCACCGCTGTCTCCTGTGGATTGTGTATAGGGCTGTGGTAATTGAATTGAGCGAACAGGGCCCTTCTCCGATATGTGCTCTCTGAAGACTTTTCGGCCTGTCGATGTATCTCTGTAATATTTGGCTCCGAGGAGAAAGCCAGGAAAGTTTTGCGACAAAGGATTTGGGCTCAAGATAAGGAAGAGATGTCATTGTAAAGAATAATGAGTCATCATTTTCATCAGTAAAAAGCTGGGGATGTATATTATATCTTACCTATTTCAAACTAATGTTTGACTGATCAAATTTATACTTTTGGGATTATTTTTGTGGCATTAGATATGTTTTTTATATTTTAGCAGATCAAGTAGAGTTTTTTAGTTTAAAAATGTATCTGATATTACATTACATTATCACTTACAATAAGTGATAAGATTATATTATTATTACTTTACTTATTTCAAACTGGGATTTTTTTTATCACACAGGGATTAAAAATTAGGTATAGATACAAAACAAAATAGAAATGAAGAAAAGGATACAACTATACAGTATATACAATATATACATATCAACAATAGAGTAGAGTAATTTGGAGTCTCTAAATACGTGAGCTCTTCCCAACATTGTATGTGTTAAGGCATCAAATAATGAATACTTTCCTAATAGTTAATCAAATATATTGCAAAAACATTCTGGTTAGTGTTTGGGCCGCTATATTTGTAAAGCTGTCAATATCTTATTTGGGGTTTTCCATTTCGTATATCTTCATTGTGTTTATGATTGTTCTTGTATATTTAAATTATTTGTGAATCAAATGAATTGAATCACTGTTGTAAATCGATTTTATACCTCTGGTTTTGTTCTGAAAATATATACTTTGACAAACTCTTTAAGAAAACTTAACAAACATATTTATGATTAAAAGAAAGAAAAGTCTATCAAATCAAAGGTTGGACTGCTATGTTTAAACTAGTCATATTTCTCTTTCACTGGAGAATATATATCAAGACAAAACATCTTTACATTTAACACACAGAAATGAACTTTTAGAGCATATTGCCAAACAGAAAAATAAGTTGTGTGTGTTTGTTTGCTTAGAGTTTAGAAATGCAGGGTTTTTAATGCAGGCTCCTGAGTTCTGTTCAGCACTGAAGCCCACCTGTTGAATAAAAACACAGATTCTGTGACACATTTGGACAGGATTAAATAGAAATACAAATCAGTTTTCTTCCCCATCATCAAAAAAACTATTATAAAGATTAACAGTAACTGCAAATCTGGTAATTCTTGTGATACATTCTGCACACACACCACTTACTCTGTTATTCATGGACTAACGGCACTTATTGGGAGGTTAGTTTCTCTTTCTTGTGCTCAAACTTTAAGATTCAAGATTCAAGATTCAAGATTCAAGATTCAAGATTCAAGAAGCTTTATTTATCCCGAGGGAAATTGAGGAAAGCAGGAAGACCCAGATTCCATGTGTGAACAACTTCCCCCCACATATCTGATTTTGGTTCGTTGATCTTCAAAGACATTTCTATTTGTTCTTTTTCATAACTATTCTTTATTATTGTCTTCTATTCCTTCTTCTTTGTCTTCATCCTATGTTCTTATTAATATCATTATTATTATTATCATTATTTTTTTCAAAATGTAAAAAAACAACATTTCCGGCGCTGGAAATGAAAAACATCATCGGTCTTGCAAAAAATTAAGAGATTACTCCAAATTGTTCTTAAATCTTTATCTCTACATATATGGCAGCCAGTCCAGTGTCTATTGAATTCCAACACAGAGAAAAATTGTCAGTAGTTTAGAGAATACAATAAAATAAAATAAAAATAATTTCTCCAAACTCATTCTGTAGTTTGAAGCTAAATGCCAGCACCATTGCAGCAACACAATACTGAATCCTATGGTAGCGTTGTCTTCCCCTACCTTCCAGTAACTTTGTGTTTTTGCATTTCCATCTATTATAGCCATTGTTGTGTCTCCTCTGTCTTTGTGTCCCTTCACTGTGGCCGAGCCTCTGCTGCCTGCTTCTCATTCAGCCAGCGTCGGCCTGTTCTCCCACTCAATTTGCAATTAAGACCAAATTTAGAGCGCTGAAGCCTGAAGGCAGGTGGGTGTCCGCGCAAGGAACATGTTGCCTAGCAACTGTGGGGGACGGAGTCAGGAGGGTGTACCTGAGCAGTAGGGGGCGGTGTGACGAAGGAGTTTATGTGTGTGTATGTGTGTGTGTGTGTGTGTGTGTGTGTGTGTGTGTGTGTGTGTGTGTGTGTGTG
This sequence comes from Eleginops maclovinus, assembly GCF_036324505.1. Taxonomy (NCBI): domain Eukaryota; kingdom Metazoa; phylum Chordata; class Actinopteri; order Perciformes; family Eleginopidae; genus Eleginops; species Eleginops maclovinus. The sequence continues at coordinate 23,422,532 of NC_086366.1, read as the reverse complement.
TGTGTGTGTGTGTGTGTGTCAGATCTGGATATTTGTTTGCGTTTCTAAAACCTGACATTTTACAATATCTGGGAACTAGATGGAAAACTTGGACATTTTTCTTAGTGCAGCTTATTCCTTTTTTTAATGTTTGTCTTTTCATAAATGTTTCATCACATATGATGATCCATTGGTGTGTTTGTGATATCGCCCATTTAGCATATACTGTTTTAACCTAATTTTGTCTATTAAATTGTATGTTTTGTTTACAGAGTTGAGTTTCTTTTTCTATCTTTAACATAAAGGAAGATTTAACTTTTTAATTTGTCTTGAAATTAAATTACCAGCTTTCAATCTTTCCCACCCGCCTTTTTTCCCAGTAAGCTTAATTAATTCTATATGAAATTTGTGCTGTACATCTTCTGTTTCAGTCCCCTATTATATTCTGTTTCAACAATATATGATAGGTCTCAGATATATACAAAACATGTTTCTGAAATATCAAACAGTTCATGCATTGTGGTATTCCATAAACCCCTCTGTTTCAGCCCTGTTTCAAAAGTGCTCATTCTGTGTCTGCAGCTTTGTCTGCTGGCCACGCCTCTTTGTGGATGTATTTGGTTTTGGTGCTCTAGGAGGAGGTTCAGATGATAAGGTGGGTGGGTGTTACGTTGGTTGGTTAATGGTTGCACAACCCAAAAAAGAGTTGTGACATCACAAAGTTCTCAAGTCTGATGAGCTCATTGTCAGACAGGTTTTTTATATAGATGGATCATGTCAAAAAGAGAGAAAATCTTTTTCCTGAAACTTTCAGAATGTCTTTGCACAGAGGACACACATATTTATTTATAAAAGACATGAAAAAATGGATTTTGTATAATAGGTGACCTTTAATAAAAACGGACAAAGTCTAGAGCTCTAGCCATCTTCTGCCGGGGATCACGGTCAGATTCTTCTCTCAAACTCTCAAAAAAAATGTTTGCATAAAGCATACAGTGAGTTCAAATGTGTTCAAGTGTGTATGGATGGGATAGTGAAGCTGACAGTTTGTTTGTGTGTCGGTAAACAATGCAAGGATGTGTGGCAGCAGAGAGCTGTTTTGAATTTGTTTTGTGAAATGTAATGTTTTTTAAAATTGAGTTTTTGTGATTTTTCTCTTTTTTCCCCTTTTTTTTAAATGTACAAAAGGTATTTGTGAAAAGTGTTTGCAAAATGTCTTTTCAAATGTTGTTGGGTTATATGAAATATTGTCAAGAGTAGTAACATGTGCTTTGTGAAATATATTATGTATTGTCAAATTTTGTGTTTTGTGAAATGTGTTTTGGTAAATTCAAATCTAGTGAAATGTTAAAGTGTAGATGTTCTCAGTGAAATGTTTTTTGAGAAGATGTTGTTTTTCTTAAATGTAATTTTTAGTGAAATATTTCTTTGTTGGAATGTTGTGTGTAAGGCATCACTTAAAACACAAAATGTTTTCACTTTTAGTTCTTTATTACTTTATTTACTTTCCAATGATGAAAGTAAAACATAAAAATATGGTAAACAATCAAGTTTCACAGTTTCATGTAAATCCAACCTGGACCTTAAACAGTTGGTTCACATTTCACAGCCGAGCACGCTTTCCAAATCGGTATCATCTTCCATATTTGCATGTGCTTGGATGCTGAGAGTGGCAAATTGACTGAGAAAATAGCCATATTACCCCACAGTGGGAGAGGGAGTGTGTCATGTGTAGCAAACAAAGGAATACGGCAGCAATGGCCCTCACAGCGAGACACTGTCTACTGTGTGTGTGTATGTGTGCGGGTGGGTGTGTGTGTGTCTGATGGAAGACAATAGCAGAGATAATGTCAGAGATGTCTGATGATGTGTGTACTCTGAAAGAAGTCATGTGTGGCTGTTTAATGCCTGATGCTTGACTTTGATGTCAGACACTCACAAGCTTATTCAGCTGCCTGTGCACCTATCCCTATGCATACAATAGCATAACAATGACAAAATTAAGATTTGCTTTCATAACTTTCATAACTTCTTAAAACCTACATTTGTCCAGATCCTTTTTAGAATAGTTTAAAAGTTAGAAAAACAAATGTGTCTTTAATGTATGTCATAATCCGTGAAGTACATTTGCTATACTGAGCTACTGTTTTATCATTCTCAAACTTTACCCAGTATTGTTATTTTAGACAATTCAGGACATACAAATTTCTTCTTTTACTTAAGTAAATGATCTGACAACCTCTTCCAGCTCTGACTATAATATATCTTGTTCTTTACCTGCAGTGTCATTCATTTTCCATTCACCCTGCACTCTACCTCAACAGGCCACACCCACTTCCTAAAGCCTCCCCTCACCTGTGTAGGCTACTGATCTGCTCCTGACCTCCAATCAAGACAGTATATAATTCCCTCCTGCTATCTCACTCACTGTAAGGTTGTTGTTTGCCTTTAATCTACATGCGAGATGCTCCCACACTCATCCTCAGACTGAAATAATGTAGATTACCCCTGGCTAACCTCTGTAGCGTCTACCTCTCCACTTCCTGTTTTTTTTGTTTGTTCGTTCTTGTGGATGTTTGGCTTTCTGCTCCTGCAACATTACCTACAGCTGGCTCCTTACTGTTTCGTCAAGTGCTAACCTGGTAACGGATCCACTTCCTCATCCCTCACGGTAACGTAACTCCTGTTGAACTGTGTGTGTGTGTGTGTGTGTGTGTGTGTGTGTGAGGTCTTCCTCCTCACTCCACTCACCTGCTAGCCAGCTCTTCTTCTCCTGCCTGAGCATAACTTGAAAGTAAAACTGCTGTCAGTGTTTTAAAAAAGTCCTTTAAATATGGTCCAATAAGATCATCTTTTACATTTCATTGGGTGGAATATATAATTAGATTGTGAGGGACTCACTGGACAGAAGATCAGTCTTTCAGCCACACTGCTGGATATGGTCTCTGAAATATACTGAAAAGGCCATGTTTGGTGGAGAAAACACCTATTTAACAAACACAATCCCTGACTTCCTGACCTCTGTGCTATTCTTACAGTCATGGCTCCCTTCAAAGAGTGGAAGTCTTGAACAGGTTATCACTTCCTGGATATTAAGATGCTCTGACCCACGGCCTCAAGTATTCACACTGATCAGGAAGTGTTGATTAGAACTCCTCTTTAACAGACCAACACTTCCTGTCTGCGGCTTACTCATTCACTACTTACTCTTCTGTTCCTACTCCTGGGAAGGGTGTGTGTGTGTGTGTGTGTGTGTGTGTGTGTATAAGGGGCATGTGTATTAGAAAGTCCTCAATTTCACACATGCTTAATCTTGAGTGAGTTTGGCGTGAAGGGATTTGTGGAGGAGTGTGTGTCGTAGGAAGGTAGAGGGGGGGGGGGGGGGGCTGTGTTTGGGATGCAGGACATTGCTGTTTAATAAGGTGACTGGAGGAACTCTGCTTCTCTGCCTGTCTCCCCTAGTTTTCATCTTGACCCTTTGTACCACTGATAAAAATGTCACTGTACAGCACAGGTGTGTTTTCTATCATCTACTATCAGCATCAAAGAGCCACCCAATGCGGAAAAAAAATGCTCTTGATCTGTGCATAAACTACAGTAACTTGGCGGTTTCAGATGCAAGTATGTCAAGATGTGGATTGAAAGAGGAAACGACCTCCGTGAATGTTGAAGAATGAGAAAAAAACAAACTAGGAGAAAAGATACTAATACAAAATAACTAGCCTTAACCAAAAATACCACATACCAAATACACACCAGGGAAAAAAAGGAAATTAAAACATATTTGAAACAAATTGGGCGACTGTGGCTCGGGGGTAGTTTGGTCGTCTTTCAATCTTAAGGTTTTGGGTTCGATCCAAGCCCTTGCAGTCAACATGGTCAAGATACTTAACCCCAAGTAAGTCCCAATGGCATGGCCAATGGTGTGTGAATGTTAGCTTAGTCGCTATCCTGTATGTATGGGATAAAGCTCTATATAAGTTCAGTCCATTTACCATTTAATAAAATGAAATATTCTACTGTAGTTTTGACTTGAATATAAAACACATTTTGACATGTCACAGAAAGAAAAGCCCAGGTGTAATTTATACAATAAGGGACGTGTAAATTGTGTTTAACTTTTGTGATGGCTTGGGGTAACGTTTGAGTCGCACAGAGACATAGTCTCTTTTTATCAGTACATGTACTTTTCCAACTGCCTTTTGAGAAAATAACACACTATTCTTCTGATGACTGCTGTGTTCACAGACAGATGTAGTGCAGTTTTTAGGACTGACTCCTAAGACTGTTTCTTGTGTACAGGAGGGGTATTTTTCTCACGTGGACTCTCCTTGTGTGACCTGCAGGGAAGTGTGGGAGCCAGAGGAAAGGTTATGTGGGAGTGTGAGAGAGGAAGTGTTTAGGTAGATAAGTAAGCAACCTGATGGGTATGGCTGTGAAGTAATGACCTGAAACCCCCCCACACAGCATGTGTAGGGCAGGGTGTGGGGGCTGAGTCCTGGGAACAGATTCAGAGAAGGAGACGTGACATTTTTTTGCTTACTACAATGTTAAAGTATGGACTGTGACAGTCCTGTTGCTAGTGTGTGTGTGTGTGTGTGTGTGTGTGTGTGTGTGTGTGTGTGTGTGTGTGTGTGTGTGTGTGTGTGTGTGTGTGTGTGTGTGTGTGTGTGTGTGTGTGTGTGTATGTGTTTGTCTTCCTTCATCACCAAGCTGATTGTTATTTTTCTTTACTTGCACTGACAACATGCGCCTTCAGTGTTCATGCAATAGGATTTTGAGATGTAACATTTTGGATGTAAAGTTCATATTTTGGTATCATTGAAGATGGCTTATTATCCTAATCAATATAAATGGACCATACTTATAAGGTGCTTTTAGATTCTTTGTGACCAGCCAAAGCACTTTTACATTAAACACGGTTGCCCATAAGGTTGGAATCACATATTGTTTTACCTCTTCTCATGAAACGATTGTGTGTTTAAATAGGAATAAAAAAAGGAATGTGTTTCCCTTGTTTTTACCTGCCCTCTTCAGTGTTTTTTTGTAGATGAGGTACTATCTGTACAGTATATATGCCTTTCTGTCCGAGTGTTCTCTGTCAGTAGGTCGTTAGTGTTTAACCGTAGTTTTGCTTGTCATAGTAACATGTCCGAGCCTTTCCCTCACCGTGTGACATAGAGAAGCAATTGCTACTTGCTTCTCATTCACACACACACACACACACACACACACACACACACACACACACACACACACACACACACACACACACACACACACACACACACACACACACACACACAGGAATTCGGCGTTCATGATATTCCCCAAGGATATTCCGACCTGTTGCCCAGAAATCGAACAGCAAAACTTTGGACCAGTAATTTGAAGACGCCTCTACTATAACACAGAGCTGCTTGCCCGATATCTAAGGGCATAAATCACCACAACCTTAAAGATTGAAGTTTCCCCTTGTAAATACACCTGTAGTAGTCATGGTTTTCTCCTACCTCTTCTATGTACAAGAGGTAGGAGCATCTGCTGTAGAGCGAGATCATTCTACAATGTTGGTGAAAAGGGACTTTCTTATAAGTTAGAATTTTAGGAACCAACAATGTGTAGTTTGTAAAATTGGTGTTAAAAGTCTGTGGATGAGCACTTAATAAATTGTATATTGAGGAGGCGGGGCTTATTTCCATGAAGATAACATGAAGATAATGTACCACCAACAAAAGGTTTTCTTTTTTTTTCTACATGTATTACATTTTCTCCAGTTTCTGTGCAGACACAAGGAACTGTAAGCTCTATGTGCCGCTGCCTACAGGTAACGGCTGATCTTTCTTTTTCTAATTCAACAACGTCGGTGAAGACAGTCTGAGATTCTCAATGCTGATTGTCTTTGGCCTCACTTTCTTTTCTTTCCAGATCTGAAAAGATTGTTTTCAAACAGTACTGTTCTATTTCCTCAAAATTAATACTAAGTTTATCTGGCCATAATTAATTGATAATAGCCCTTGATTAAAAATCGTAACATTTTGTAACAGTCCTCTTTAAAGTTATGGTGGTTTGGTTGAATATGGCAAACACACTGTTTGAGGAACCCAATGAAAACACAGCGAGACAAGCCTCAGCACAGCCCTGCACACTTTGACGCCTTTGCTTGGTTAGAAAGCTAGATGCCCGGGATAAGATAGGGCCCGGCGATTAGATAAGGAAAGTCTTTTGAAAGTGATTTCCCGCACAAGCTACATGCTGTATTCAATTTAGATGGTAAGATATGCATGAAATAAATTGGATTTGGAGGGTGAAGATAATACATTTCTACATTCACAGCTGTTATTTTGAGAGCGATTTCCACGCCTGAGATTGGTTCGATTTGTTTATCCTAGCTCTGTGGCTTGTGAAATGACGAGGTGAGGATATGGAGGAAGCACAGTGGTTGGTTGGTTGAATCTGGACTGATGGTAAAGTGAATCTGGCATTTGTAAAACTTTAAAATGTAATGCAGCTGGCCAGTGCCAATGCACAACCCCCATACTGAGTAAATACATTAAATGTGACTACTATGTTCAACATTAAGTGGGAGCTTTTAATTACGGTACATACCATGATGTCATACTGTCATTTGTTACATGCTACACTGTTTGCAAACACATGAACACAATATTCATTGATTTATAAATGTTCTATTAAAATGTATAGCATCTGTGGTCTTCCTGTGTTCCTTTTTTAACAGTCAAACCAGACATGACCATTTTTGACCCAGGAAGAAAAAATGTGCTATCATTTCACGAAAATTAGGTCAATTGACTATAAATTGCCAATACAAATTTCAAATACATACAAAGTTCTAGGTCCACGGTAAGAAAACACAGGCTAATATCCACTTGTAATAATAATAATAATCCATTTTATACATCAAATGCTTTATCAGGTGCTCAAAAACGCTTTACAGAGGTAAAAACATAAGATAAGATAAAACGTCAAATTAAAATCGAGCAATAAAACCATATGTATCAAAAGGACACAATGCCTACTACCACTTTACAAAAAGTTGCTCAGCCTATCTTTGCAAAAAATATGTTTAAGAGTTTTTCTTTGTGTATTGTTCCAAAGATGATACACACAGTCTCTCACCCCCTCTCTTCCATCGGCAGACCTAATGAAGAATTCCAGTTGCCAGGCTGGGCAGGCGATGCTCGGACAGTGGGGATTTTTCATCTAGTAATGTTGGCACGGGTCATTAATTGTGCCTTGCCATGAAACCAGTGGGCTTGTCATTTGGGTATAGCACCTCTATACATCTCCTAAGCCTCAACACACACACACACACACACACACACTCACACACACTCCTCTCTGCTCATCCTCTGGGTGTGTCGGGGCCTGGATGGTCTGGACGCCCACCCGTACCCCCTGAAGAATGGACTGACCCACTTACTGTCACTAACTGATGACCCCTCCTCCAGGGTTTGGAATTCATGCTAGCTGACATGTTCATGTAGAAGACAAGAAAGTATTTCATCTGTATTACTTGGCAAGGACTCCTATTTGACTGTCACAAACTGGGGTGGTAGGTTTATATTTATTTAAATGCGTTTGATTTCAGTGAGTGATTAGGCAAAATAGTGATATTCAGGAAGTTAACATATTGTTTCTTTGTTTTTTCCCTTTACATCACACATTTTGATAGCCAGGAACGATAGTGAAAAAGGTCCTGGGTCAGGGTTAGGGTTAGCGACATTCAAAACATATTCTGTGTATGTTCTTTTATTCTGTAATCTGTTCTATTTGACAGACACTGTTGTACACAGTACAGCAGTTGACTCCTAAGGATGTCTATGCACAGAAAAAGGGGCACATTCCTGGCTTTCTTTCTGAATTCTTTTCATTTTACTTAATGTATTAAAACCAAAGAGTTATTATTGGCAGAGCATGTAGCTCTACTGTTTCTTCTTTAATACCACATTGTTCCCCTCAGTGGTACTTGGACTGGTATTTCTTGTCCCTCATTGAACCTTACATAAGTATTGTATTTTCACAACTGCACGTACAACTCTCTAAAAAGATGTCAAGGCAGTGAAAACAATATAATGCAGTACAGTAAAAAACAAGAGCGTCCTTCAGCCATGCTTTCTCTGAATCTGATCAGAATTAATATTTAGTTCATTTAAGAAAAAGTGATGGTAATGTAAAGTACATGCATATTTTGTTAATGTATTTTATAAAAGTCTCCAAATATGTCTCTTACACTTCAAAGAATAGTTCCCTGACACTGAAAATGGTTTACATCCTTTCCCTATGTGTTAAGGTTTGGGCAACAAAATCCCTTACAATCTGCACATGGGAACTTCTGTTACAGGATGCAAACTCAACAGGATATCCACAAACTTACCTTTATTTTCACTGCATATAGTATTACTTCCGCATTGGCAATGTGAGTTGGCAATGGACATAAATATGGAGCTGCTGAAGCCACTTTGGCCACAAATACCCCAATACCTTTTAATATTGTCTTCTTAAATTAGTGTGTTATCTGTATTCTCTGTTTTGAATTACAATACATTTTATCCTGACTAATTGAATAAATACATTTTAAATACACTCTTTAATTGTCGTTTCATCTGTGCTTTGGAAAGAGCTCAGTGTTGAGATTAAACACAATAAAAAAGACGTGTTTTCCCCACACGGCTGCAGTTGTATTTATTTTCCATACTTTTGTCCTTTTGCATTTCTCTTTTGTTTCCCCTTGGTTTACAATCTTTCTTTCTTAAGCTGACAAACAGAAGATATTTGGATATACATCCAAACAACTCCTTTTTACTGTGCTAATTCTAATGTGCCTAGCCTACTAGGTATGTGTGTGTATAACAGCACTGAGAATGCTTTTTACACACTCTGGCATCAATACTGACAGCTTATCGCTACCTCACAGCGCAACCTAAACAAAGCCTTTATTTGTCTCTTTTTTTGAGGGCAGAAAGAATTCCCAAATAAAGGAAATGGGCCCTTAGTTTCTTTAGCATTAGTGGGGAGGACAAAGAAAGTGAGTGAGACAATCAGCAGAGACCCCAATGAACAATTTCAGCCTTATTTATTGGTTTTCGGGATTTCCACGGATAATTTGCTGTGAAATGCAGCAATGGACATGGAGATAATTTCTTGAACAAAACCGCCAGTAATTAGTGTGTGGCCAGATTCTGAAGAGCATCCCCTGATAGAACCTGGCTGGCTGTGGCTCAGAGCTGGCACAGCACCAGCTACATTTATCCCATCCTTTACTCCTTAAGATCCTGCTTCACCTCCACATCCTCCTCACCAATCCTTTCTTTGTCATTTCCTTTTGTCTCATCTCTTCCCAGTCACAGTGAGTGATGTCTGCCAACTTGGCTTTCCAATTTTTTTCAGCCAAATGTAAAGTTACATTTCCAAATAGTGTGCTGAATGCCTGAACGCTACCAGAACTGTTTCTCCACAATGAAATCATTATTTGGTCAAGTTGGAGCTGGAAAAACGCATTACGACAGTAAGGGCAGCTTCACACTTAAATCAAGTTGATGCAAGGATTAAATATTTTCTATATTCCAACTGGTACAGTTTGTGTTCAGATTGACAGAAAGTTTTGAATTTGCAAACTAAATTGTTGTGGTGGAAATGTTACTTTGATCAAGCTCTAGAAGTTACAGAAAATTGAGCTTAACAAAGTTTTCCTCTCATCTGGCGATATAGATTATCTTTCCAATACTTTTACTAGAGCGGGGAGAAATTTGCCGTATTTGTCCCCATTTAGTGAATGGCTAGTTAGCTAATTAGCTTGCTATTTCTAAGAAGCTTAGGTTGGCAATAGAAAATAAGATAAACGGCTAGCTAGTAGACCATGAAGCTCGAGTCAGAATCGGAATACCTTTAATCGTCCCACAGAGGGGACATTTTCAATTGTCAATTTCAAAGAGCCAAAGACAGCTTAATATTACACCAAGATACAAAAAATATATATATACAAGAATCACACAATTGCAAAATACACTGCTGCTTTCACTTGTTGAAGTAATTTTATAGCCGTAAGGAGTTAAGCGGTGGGACTGTGTGGTCATTTGTGGTATTAAATCAGTAGGATTATCAAAGCATTAGCAAACAAGCAAGTAGGCAAATTGTTGACCAAGGGGAGAAAAGTTCAAGATTTTGGTCAAGGCTTAATAGGGCTGGCATTAAAAACGTAATGGTGGAAAGTAATAATGCAAAAAGGCAGGTTTAATTATAATCAAGCCTGACCTCATGGAGTTGGTTGCTCCAAGTTGTAAAAATAAAGCTGGTTCACCACCGGTTGCATCTACAGTATCATGCAGATAGAATTACTATGATATGTTTTATTTGTCTCAGATTTTTGCCTCTACTCCGATGCAATGGAGGGGAATGTAGCGTCTTTCTTGTCACTTCCAGCAGTTTAACAGTGTGAAGACCAAACCAGAGCGTATTGAAGGCTAAAACCACCCATGTTGTAAACACCAACAAACAATGGAATGCTCTTTTCAAAAGCAACTGTTCGATTGAGTACATTTAATTGTTGTCACTGCCGATGTAGGTGGATGTAGATGACAGGAGTGTGTATATTTCATAGTGTTGGATTGGTGTTTGGGGTAGTGTATCAGAGGGAAAGGGGATCATCTGCAAAACATTGCCTTGGACTTGGCAAACTCTGCTTTTCCTCCTCGAGCTGTGACCAATTAAGTACATTTCAGCAAAAGACCATTTTATTAGCATTTGCTTACAACCACATAACATGGCGATAAAGTCCTCCTTTTAAGCGATCTGGAAAACAAATTGGCACATTAACCGGTGAATGGCTGGAATAGGCCGTCCTGCCCATGCCCCTTGGGCTGGCCAGGGGCTTTTCAAGTGTGCTGATTCCAAGGCAATCCCTCTGCTTTATCATTCAGCATGACAGTATGGGGCTCGAGCGCAGGACTCAGATGGGTGCGACTGCTGCCAGATGTCAGCCATTAGCTCTTTCTCTCTGTCTCTCCTTTCTCTACATGCGCAAATACATATGCACGCCCTCCAACATTGACTCCCTCTGTTCTCCTTGGCAAGCCCAAGCTGTTTGCCTTTGTGGCCTGACGAGCCCTCTCTATTTATCTGTTATTACATTGGCGTTGTCACATCCAAAAACCAAGAGGGAGCCTGCGGTGTGTGCCAGCACTGTTGGCTGAACGTTCGTGTCTACTGCCACTCTTCTCCTCTTCGACCCCTTCCTCTCATTCACACTCACACACTATCGATCAGCTTGTATCTGATGCGAGGAAACCACACAACCTTTCTGTCTGTGTGTATACTCCAGATTCCAACTCCATTTACATTAGCAGCTAACTGTCTCTATACCTCCCACCATCCTGCCTGGCTACATGTGCCCCCTCTCCACCACTGCATCAGAGGGGCTTTCAGCAGTACTAATGAGGATTAGCATGTTTGTGTTGTTTATATGTGTCACCCTAATCCTTTTAGCAATAAGCTGTTTTGCAGGAAGTAGAAGTAATTTATGCATGGCACAGGTTTCATTGGATTTTGCATTGGCAGGATGGACATACCACAAAGACTGGTGCAATTATGTCGCTTGACAATTAAATATCGCAAAAGTTAATAACCAAAGCTGTCAAACACATATCCAGTATCTCACCTGAAACTGATACTTGTCTCTGTAGATAAGTCTTTAACATTTATTATAAAGGCCTTGTGTTTTTGTCTCCTGACGACTTTGATGCTGTGCAACAGCTGGATGTTGCGGATGATGGTGCCTTGAAGAAAAAAACTATTGCTGACATTTTTGGCTTTATATTTGTATCTCTGGTCATAGATTGTTTAAGTTATGACACAATTCTACTCACTTATACTCTGAATTGCGCAAATCGCAACATTGCTTCAAATAATGCCAATGGATCAATAAGTCAAAAGAATATACAGTTAATTAGTTATTGGTAGGGCTAGGCTACATCTGTAATGTGGATTTGTTGTGGGTAAAAGCAGATAGTTATAAGCTTCAAGTCCAGAAAACTCAGAAAATGACATTGCCTTACTACAAATGGAGCCTCTAAAATTACGAAAAGAAAACACTTATATTATCATATCAGAAATAGGGTATCTAGTCTCATATTTCGATATCTATAATGTCGATATATTGTCAAGCCCTAGTTGCAGTTCACCACTCACAGACCAGAGGTTAAGTGATATATGTGAGTATCCATCTAAGACTTGATCAGTCAGTAATTTAAGGAAAAAAGGTATGTATATGATTTACTTTAGTTTGATGAAACTAATCCTCATGTTTGTGATGATTTGGCTAGGTCGTGTCATGTTTTTTTAATTTAAAACGTTAACAGAAAAGGCACAAAGCCTAAACAACTTGATGCAGGTGTGCTAAAATGCCAAAAAATAGGCTATAATGCAAAAAATAAATAGGCATTTAAAGGTAAAATTAGACATTCAGCAAAGCTCCTAACCATTTATTGTCCAGCCATTGTATTTTTTCAATTATGGAACCAGCAACAGGCAGAGCCGAGTTACTGGTACATTTCTTCAATGAGAAGAGTATTGTTGACGACTAAAGGAGAGGTGTCAATTATGTATTGTACATCTACATTTGATGAAAGTTGCAAAATAAATGCGTTGCCGTTCAAATTAGAGGAGCCGGGTTAGGGTTGGGGTTAGGGTTTCATGTTGCAACCCCAATTGGTCTTTTTGGGAGATAAGAAGCCTGCAATTTTGTATTGTGAATTGGATTAGCACATTGCTGTTGAAAAAGGGCTCCTTACATGGAGGCCTGGAAGACACTATGGGACCCAGCTCTGCAGGCCAGTCAATGAGGCCTGGGGGAGGAAAGGTGCCAGGCCTGGGCGGCGGGCCCTTTCAGTGTCAAGCCCTGTCAGTCAGTGCATGCTGCTCCTCCCGGTGCTTTCATCCTCTCCACAACCCCGGCCATCCCCTCCTGCAGTCCCCACAGGCCCATCAAAGGCTGATTTTCCACGCCGGCGGGCCAGCAGAGGAGGAACGCAGCCAGGGACAGGTGGGAGGCAGGGGAGGAAAGGGGAGGCCGGTGAGCCAGCATCTGAGCCTGGGAAGGGTGCTGGGCTCCAGCCAGTAACTGAAAATAGTCCTGCCCTAACACACAGGCATGATTGTGCATGTGGCTCCAATACACACACACACACACATAGTTGGAGAATTTACCTTGCATCAACAAACACATGAACCACAAGGCCATTAGATTTTAATGGGATCTATTCATTGACGTTATGGCTCTCCTGCATCAATAAAACATTAAAAAATGTTGAAGAGACACACTTCATAAATCACTTTAACAACATACTATTTCGGAGTCTGCAGTGGACATAACTCCGTATGGCTTTTATAGACATATACTGTACATAGTATACAGCAATAAAGTGCGAGCATCCTAACAGAAAAAGGCAGAATTGAGTCGATCCTAGGTTTGCTTTTGTTTCAGTCCTTCTGAGGCAAAAAATGATATAAAGCAGTGTCCATCCTCCACAAAGGGTTACATCTCACCTGTGAGGCCACTCAAGCCATCCAGCCCATTTTCCTCCTGGTCCCAGTCCCCCCATCCTTTTTAGATTTTAAACTTCCCCTGCCACCTTCTTTTTTATGCCGGTGTAAATGAGTTCCCTCACAAAATCTATAGCGCGTCTTTAAAAAGCGATAACTCTCATGGCGGTGCCGTGACATTGACCCCCCTCGCAGGGCAGTTCCGGTTCAGTGCCCAGGCCTCATGCTCGCCAAACTCACACAAACACATACACGTAACACACACATACTCAAAAGTCACACACTCACACACACAGGGCCAGACCCCAGGTGCACCAAGAGGAGCAGTTAAATTTCATCATTACCCTTTCTTCCCCGTGTTGGGGCTTTTTATAGGGCCTTTTTATGGCCCGCTCTGAAGGTGCCACTCTGGTCCCAATGGTGCACAGGAGAGAGATAGATAGATGGAGAGGGAAGACGAGAAGGGGAGGGTGGGAAAGGAAGAGCGAGAGGTGGAGCAAGGAGATCTGCACGAGTGGGGGGGAACAAGGAGGAGGAGGCGGGCAGGTGAGAAAGAAAGTGTGCATGAACGGCCACAAACATGAACACTGTCAGGCGTACAAGCAAAGCAAGTAGGGCACTGGGGAGCGAGAAAGAAGAGAAATGGTGCGAGAAAGACTTGAGGGGGGAGAACAGAAAGCAAAAGGAGAAAGGGAGAGGGGGAGAGAGGGAGAGGGAGAGAGGGCCATCAGTTGTCAGTGTGACTGCTGGCTGATATAAAAACAGTGGCGAGGGTGGCGGATAAGGCGGATGATGAATGGGCTGGAGACACTCATCCATCCTACTGAAGGATTTGCGGCCAGGGAGTCGTGTACAGACACATCTAAGGAAGAAAGAACCGTGTGTGTGTGTGTGTGTGTGTGTGTGTGTGTGTGTGTGTGGGTGTGCGCAAGGGGGTGGAATGGGTGTTGTGTGTGTTTTAAGGAAGGTGTGACGGACTGGTGCTAGGAAGATGGGACAAGGCAGAAATAAGGTTTTCACTACAAAAATGTGGGTGCGGGCGTGTGTCTAGGTGTGTGCGTAGTGTTATGCATGAATACTTGACTTGTGCGTGTGCATGCTTCTATGGCCAACCCTCTGTGGCAGTGAGACGGTGACAGGCCTCCACCCTGGAAGATGTATGGCCATGCTGCTGTCTAACTCAGTACAGGCCCATCCATATCCCTCACTGCTATCAGCACTGTCCAACTCTGTTTATAGCACCAAACAGTGGCCATAATGACACTAGGACTTGGAACATGTCAGGGTGGAGTAGATCGATTGGTAAACATACACACTTGCCTGGGAAACACTTGTACATCATTGTCCTGATTTCAAGGGAGGAGCTGTAATGGAGGTTAAATTATTGTTGAAGCTTTGCCAAAAGCTGGATTTTGACACTGTTGCCACTGCAGTGAGAATGTTGGGTAGAAATAATTGTAACATGGTCATGAAATCCAATCCCTCAATTACACATTTTGAATAAGAAAAATGCACAAAACGTTCTCACATTAAGGCATGTATTGCAAAAATAGCCTAAGGAAATTAAATGCTGCTAAAAGTATATATAATAATGGCTTTTCAGTGAGTTCTGCGTAATGAGCAATTGAAAAAAAGCATTAATTCATCAGCTAAATTCCGTAATTGGGTCGCACACCACTCTGTTTTTCATTTAAACAAATATTTTTTTACAACCCAAAATAATTCCAATTATTTTTCCATATATTAACTATGGTCAATGGCATTCAAAACTTACTGACTAAGAATTCATCAAAATCAACAGGTAAACTTTGACTGATTCAAATGGAAGCAGATCAGTAGTATTCCTTTTAAAGCCATGGAACATCCTGGCTTTACAGAATAATAAAGACCTGTCTCTGCATGGTCTAACAGCTCAAACTCTTGAACAAAAGGTTAATAAAGGCTAAGGCTTGTATTAGAGAAATAATCGTTACTTGAGGCCACAATTTCTAACTTCAGCACTTTTCACTGAGGTTGTATCAAAAACTGCAAATAAAAGTTCTTCACAATGCGAGCTTGAATGCTACTTTTTTCACCATCAGATTCACAAATCTACTTCTGTTCTATTGAACAGCAACATGTTGTCATGTGATTTTCACATAATAGAACAAGTCCAATTTAAGTCGTCCTTGTCTTAATAATGTTAACTGTAAATCATTTAAAGATAGCTATTGTGTTTAACCATTGAAAAAAAATTCCAGCAGCATCTTCAGGACAGAATTCATATTATAAACTGCAACTACATTCTCTCCCAGACGTTCTTATTGAGCGGAATAAAGACTGTTCAGCCTCTAAGAAATGCTACTTAGGCTTAATGCTCACTGGGTTTGTTGGGTCGTTCAGGCAGCATCCCTTCAAGTAATCCAAGATGTTGCATTGGGTGGTACAAAAAGTTTCAAGTCTTGTCAGCCACAGTCAATTCCCTCACCACGATCATATAGAAATTTTAGACATTGTGAGACGATATGGAAAGCATTTGTGTACAGTAGGTACAAACTGACAATTGGTACCATTTCTCTTAACTGCATCCAAATGTGTAATCAAGCAAGAAGAAAAAAGTGAGCCTTTAACCACATTTTTGCTTGCAGCTGTAAATGTAAATATATTAATAAATGTGTTGTCTGGTTAGTAGTGGAGGTCTCTGGTTTTATGGCCTTCAAAGAGAAGTTCAGGCGCTCTATTACCCCAGTGCCAATGACAGTGCCTTGTTTCATGTGCCAGCCTCAGCGGGCGCCGGTCCTCGGCTCGCACCCCATGCCCGGGGTCTTTGCAAACTCCCCCATGTGCATATGCTCCGTATGGTTCGAGCGCCGACGCCAATTTTCCACCATCTGCCCGTGCCCTGTACTTACACACAGAGGCGAGGTCTCCGCTGGATAGCGACCGCCACCCTTCACCTTGTCGGAGCAGAGACATTTCAAATGTTAACCTGCAGGAGTACAGAGTGCAGACTGCAACCGACATGCTGAGGAAACAGTGCAATCTGCTCATGCTGAAGGGTGCCGCATGAATTCACCTCTACCATTTCATTTTGTTTCCCTTTTACTTCTCCCTGCTCTCTGTTTCCCTCTCAGTTTCCCCGCCTACCATGCTTCCCTGCTTCTCCCCACTCCTCCTTTTCTTCCTTTGCCTTCCCCCGTCTACCTCTCTTCATCTCGCCTTCTCTCTGGCTCTGTGCTCCCCCCATGCTCGGTCTTGCAAATGGCTGCCCGCCAACGGTTTGTCTGAGGAGAAAACCGATTTGAATGAAGAATGGAGACAAAAGAGGGAACAAAGAGGCAGTAAAAGGCGCTAAACACAAAGAGACGTATGCCTGTTGGAGACGCACAGTTTGTGTGGGTTTTTTTTTATGTGTGTGTGTGTACAAGGGTCTTACTGTACAGTGGGCAGCAGTCCAAGACTAGAGAGTAATCCTTTACTCAGGCTTTACCACTTGGGATGTCAGGAATAAGTCAATCATGATGATGCATGCGCTGTGCTGACGACACGTACGCGTGTTCAAAGAATATCTAGGGCTTGCAGATGTGCCAGAACTCTGCTTCTGCAACATCAGGATACAGTTTACGATGGTAGGCAGATACACACACAGACATGCATACACACACACACACACACACACACACACACGTGAAGCCATGAAGGCAAGGCCAGATAAGCAGATTATTTGAAGGAGGCATTATTCGCCGTATGAATGCAATAATTGGTTTCATTATTTGGTGGCAATTTCAGTAACACTATATAAAGAATCAGATAGTGTTTGGTTTCCCCAAAGCAGGCTGGAGTTGTATACTTATTGCTCGCCCACCATGTTTACATGATTTGTTTTCCAGCTCTTATCTCAAATCGCAGAGAACACAGCGGCTTCTGCTTTATTTATTTTTTAAGGTGGTGTTTCAGTAAAACAATTCACTATCAAGGATGCGCGGTCCATTTCTTCAACCGGTGTGTGTGTGTCCTGCTTTATGTTCGTGTATATACTCTCTGTCAGGGAAACAGTGGTTGGTGGGCTGAGAGGTGGAGAAGCCTACTTTAACGGTCTTTTGAAGGAGATAAATGGCTTACAGATGGCCCAATCAATATATTCAAATGAGACTAGCAATGAGCATTGAGCAGAGACCTGGGGAAGGAAGGGGGGGAGGTTTGGGCTGCAACACCTCAGGTCATGGCTAGACCACTCAGCAAAGATGCAACCTCAGATCTGGACACAATTTACATGTCAGTGTGTTCACAATGTGAAAGAGTTCAGACAATGAGTAATCACAAATTGAATAAATTAAAATGAAATGTATTTGTGCTCATAAGGAATTACCTGGTGCTTACACGCACATTAAGTGATAATTAACTGTGGAATAAAACAGCTTACACAATGTGTCTCAATGAAGGTACCCAAAATGTTTGTAATAAACCACTATAGAACTGTAAAGCTGAGTGTGTACACAACTACTTACAGTGATACAGGTGAAAAGTGAATGAGAGAAGACCTTTGCAAAATCGTCTCCATGTTAAACTTCTCATAGTTAACAGCACATCCCATATTTCTCCTCTCTATACGTAAAGGGTTCAAATGATGCTATGAGGTGGTCGGTAGTAGATAATCAGCCACCACAAATAGCGAAAGTGTATTAGGGCAGCATGCAATGTGAACTCTTTGATTAACAACCAAAACCAAGACTCTTTAGAGTTGTTTAAATGCATATTTTTTCACTTAAAATTGAGCTTCCCTAATGCTTTCAGAATGTCTAGGCTAAGCTGCGCTAAGGTATGCTGAGCTCATCAAGAGTCTGTTCTGTACCGGACTGTTATGCAGTCGCATGACTTTATGGAGGTCCAAAGGGTTGAACAATCTAAAGACATATGTCTTTAGAGCAAATATTTCTTATATAAATGGTAGCTCTATAATGCCACTGAAGGTGTTTTCTCTTACTACTTTGCTTTCTTCAACATTTCATAAGAAATAACAAAATAACTCCCTATTTGATCCACATTCTGTCTTAGAAAAGGAACTTCTGGTATTATACACAGGATCCATTATCATGTTCCATAAGGGTTTCAAGCCTAAAGATAATGAAAGGCGATAACATTATATAGATAATGCTAGACAGAATAACCCATATCCCAAGAGATAAAGTTGTTTACTCGCAAAAGCAGCTAGTTGAAAAATGGTTACTGAGTGATTCGGCCAATACGGAGGGAAAAAAAAGATAGGGTAAACGAGAAAGGGGACTTGGATGGCGGGGGAGGGGGTGTGGACACATGCCCAGTCCAACCAGCGCTTTAGGGCATTGGCATTGGTGGGGGGGATTCCCTGGAGGGGGAAACATGGCTTTCCAGTCTGGAGA
The DNA here is from genome assembly GCF_036324505.1 of Eleginops maclovinus. Classification (NCBI taxonomy): domain Eukaryota; kingdom Metazoa; phylum Chordata; class Actinopteri; order Perciformes; family Eleginopidae; genus Eleginops; species Eleginops maclovinus. The sequence continues at coordinate 23,403,615 of NC_086366.1, read as the reverse complement.
TAACATCCTCCTCAGGAGAAACATAAAAATCCACCTAGACATTACCCAGGTATTTTATCATGCCCTATCAGATCCCATTCTCCCTTATCACGCTTTACACACACTTAAACATGGATACCCATTTCTGGACACATTGCTCACATTCAAATATAAGGGGAGGAAAGGAAGGGACACATTCTGTACAAAATGGAAAAACTACGGTAGATTTCTTGTTTATTTTTACCAGAGCCTCATCATTTCAAAGGAACAATGAAAACACTTCTTGGAATACGGATAATTAAAAAAATACTACCTGTACTGTTCTTAAAGCTAACAGCCAGCTAAACTCATCTCTTCAACAAAAAAAGTCTGTTTATAGTACACATATCTATATATTGTACATATCTGCCATATACATCTGCTATACATAATATATGCATCTGTCCATACCTCCTCACTCAACAGTGTAAAGTGTTTAAATACTCTCAATGTATTCCACATATGTATATATTTCACATCCTCAAATCTGTATTGTTGTTACTGTAAATATTCTTCTCTCTTTTTGCACTATTTTATTTATCTTATTTGCACCATGTATGTGGAGTTGTTGGAGGAGCACGCGACATAAGATTTTCATTGCCAACATATACGCTGTATCTGCTGTGCATATGACAAATAAAACCTTGAAACCTTGAAGACCTTGAAAATCCCCCAAGGAAGAGGCAGGTCTTGTAGTTAGCAAGGTTTATTGAAAAGAAGGTAAAACTGAAATAAATACAAATACAGCAGGTAAGTGTAAATAATATCTAAACATCAGGTAAACTACAAATAATAAGGTAAGTATTACAAAATATCCATACAGATAGATAGGACAGATAAGTAACGAAATGCTACACTTAGCTTAGCTTCCATGCTAATACGGTCAATGGTAAATCACACACAGGAATTGCTAACATTAGCTGAGTCACACATCATTTCCAGTACAATAACTGCATTACTGTGTCCACATGAATTAACTTATTTTCTCATGAAAAGTTCGCCTAAACTACGTATTTACTCATTAACTTCTTCTTTCTACAGGTTAATCAACACAAATGTACTTACTGGCAATGCCACACCAAAATGGAAAGATAATGTTCAGAGGAGCTGAGCTGACATGTGACCTTCACCTTGAACAACTGAAAATGACTACTCCCAGAACAGGAAGTGACATCATACCCCAATCTGAGAAATTACTGTGTCAAAATAAAAGTCACTATCAAAAATATATTCCCCGTGACATCACACTCCCCGCCTGGCATCCCTAGATGCCACACCCCCTTAACCTAAACAGTCTCTGCCTCTAGGAGTAGGACCACGTCAGAGACAGGTCTAAGGTAAGTCTTTGGCGGATGATGAGATGCGACCTTGACGTCCACTTTTCTGACAAGTCCATCATCACTTGGGAAGGTCTTCCCTCATGTTGGGTCGTCTCTGGAAGTTGCGTTGCAGTGACATAAAGCGTTGGTAGGCATACCGCTTGTTGTTAGGGAGGGCTTTCCTTGGAGTCCGAAACGGCAGTGGGGCTACCCAACTTCCGCTGTCATCCTTGACAAACTCTTTGTCCATCAGCTGTAGGAACGTGAGATCATCAATAGATGGCGCTAGATGATTGTCCTTGTCAGACCTTGAGAAGACTGTTGTGCCCAGGTGGTCCTCTTGTCGTACTGTAGCACATGACCAAGGGCTATCTTGTTTGAAGCTCTGACTCAAGTCTTCCTTGACTTTGACAACATTCAGGCAAGGATTCATGCAGCTTGGACGGCCATTTTCCATGAGGCATGTCTTGAATGTGTTCACTGTTTTCGGAGAGTGAGCTCCACTCAAACATACGTCGCCGACAATCACCCACCCAAGGTCGTGCTTCTGAGCGAAGGGTGCGCTCGATGGGCCATTGTATTGCTGACGCACTTTGTGGATCTGGAGTATGTCACGTCCTAACAGCAGCCAAATCTCTGCAGAGTCATCCAGAGCAGGTATCCTATCAGCAATGCGTTGCATGTGGCTGTGGTGGTATGCTGCCTCTGGAGTGGGAATTTCTGCTCTACTGTTAGGAACATTGTTGCACTCTATGAGAGTAGGAAGAGGAATGCTCAATTCTCCTGTAAGTGGTTCGACCACATAGCCATGGGCCCTCCTTCCTGTGACATTCGTGGCTCCTGCACATGTCGTGAGGATGTATGGCAGTGATGGCCCTTCAATGTGGAAAGCATCGAAGAACTCTGTCTTGGTTAAGGAAACGTTGCTTTGATCATCTAAGATCACGTACATCCTCTTCATCTTGTCACGATGACCTTGCAGATATACATTGGCTAGGCATATCTTTGAACAAGACTTGCCTTTGAAGCCCTGACCACACACCTGCGTGCACAGGGTCGTTGCAGTTGAGCTTGGTGCATTATCAGATTGCTCTGACACGTCCCTTGACTCCCCGCCATGATCTTTGGAGGGGCTCTGCCACTTAGGTCCCTTGGGAGTAGGCCCTGGATGCAGTGCGGCAAGGTGTTTCTCACTGTTGCATTCTGCACACTTAATGGCAACATCACAGTTCCTGGCCATGTGTGAGACTGACGCACAGCAGCGGAAACATACACCGTTGTCCTTCAGGAACTTCTTCCTGTCGTCGAGCATCATGGCTCTGAAGCTCTTGCATTTTCTAAGTGGATGGAATCTCTTGTGTATCGGGCAATGAACATTTGGGTCCTCTGTTTGGTTTGTTCCACTTTCTGTTGTTTCCTTGGAAACGTTTGTTTTGTGAACTGTAACTTGGTTTTTGTTATTGAGGTTTCCTGTCCTTTCCTTTGTCAAGGTAGGTGCTGCGGAGCTGCAGGTGTTGAAGCTCGGGTCATTTCTTGCCTTAGCCTCCCTTCTGATGAACTCAGAGAACACTAAAAACGGTGGAAATGCAACTTTTTTCTCTTCCTTATACCTTGATCCAAATGTCATCCATTTCTCTTGAAGATAGAATGGCAACTTTTCCACAATGGGGCCGACTCCTCTTGCTGTGTCCAGGTATATCAATCCCTGGAGGTAGCCATCTTGTTTCGCGGCTTCAAGTTCTAGCACCAAGTCTGCCAGCTCACTAAGCCTGTGGTTGTCCCGGTTGGAAATCTTGGGAAAGTTATCCAGTTTAGCAAAGAGCGCCTTCTCAATGGCCTCTGGAGCTCCATATCGTTCCTCCAGCCTGGTCCAAATCAGTCTGAGAGCAGCAGATGGGTGGCCGATACTAACCGATTTCATCCTGCATGCTAACTGACTTGACTCAGGGCCTAACCATTTAATGAGAAGGTCAACTTCGTCGTTGGCTGAGATATCTAAGCCCTGTAACACACTAGTGAATGTTGCCTTCCAGCTGAGGTAGTTTTCAGGCTGGTCATCGAAGCGGCTCATTCCACTTGTTATCAGTTGACTCCTTATCAGAAACTTAGCCAGATCTGATATGTTGCCGTTAACATCCTGGCTGGGTGTATGGTGTGGGGTGTAAGAACTGACCCCTGGTTCTCTTTTGGGTTGAGGCTGGTTCACTCTTTGTGAGTATTGGTAGGACGAGGTGTTAAGCTGTGACCGACGTTGCTCTCGGTCGATCCGTTGTGATACAGGGGGCTGAATATATGCGTGATGCGGTACAGGAGGCTGAATATGTGGCTGCTGTGGGCCGAAGCGTTGCTGTATCCCATTGTCTGGAAGGGTGCTCGGTTGTGCTGGAGTGGAAGCATTGTGCCCATGAATGTGTGTGGGTAGAGCAGGTAGTTGTGGTAATTGAGGGGTTAAATCCAATTCTTCTTCATAGTGGCTATCTTCTACATGATTGTGGTTAGCAACATATTCGCTGACTCTCTCTTGCACACTCTGTTCTTTGGGTAATGACTCAAAATCTGCGAAGCTGGCACGAGAGCTTACTTCACCAGCAGCGGCTTCCATGACGAGTGCTTTAGCGATAGCTGCGTCTGCGTCTCTGTCTTGACGGAGTGCATCCAATTCAGCTTCAAGGCGAGCTGTCTCAATTTTTAGTTCCTTTTCTTTCCTGGTGTAGGCTGCTCTAGCCTTAGCTGCTTCAGCATTTGCCCGTGCCTGCGTAGCTGCCATGCTAATTGCTGAAGTCCGTGAGCCTTTGGTTCGGTGAGAGCCGAATACATGGGATCTTACCTCCAATGACTGTTCATCAGTGTCCTTTTGTTGCACTTCTTGCGCAGAAAGCTCTTGCTGAACCTCTTTATCTTCCTCCATCTTCTGATGAGAGGCTGCCATTTTACTGTACTGTTCTTAAAGCTAACAGCCAGCTAAACTCATCTCTTCAACAAATCCCCCAAGGAAGAGGCAGGTCTTGTAGTTAGCAAGGTTTATTGAAAAGAAAGTAAAACTGAAATAAATACAAATACAGCAGGTAAGTGTAAATAATATCTAAACATCAGGTAAGTACCAAATAATAAGGTAAGTATTACAAAATATCCATACAGATAGATAGGACAGATAAGTAACGAAATGCTACACTTAGCTTAGCTTCCATGCTAATACGGTCAATGGTAAATCACACACAGGAATTGCTAACATTAGCTGAGTCACACATCATTTCCAGTACAATAACTGCATTACTGTGTCCACATGAATTAACTTATTTTCTCATGAAAAGTTCGCCTAAACTACGTATTTACTCATTAACTTCTTCTTTCTACAGGTTAATCAACACAAATGTACTTACTGGCAATGCCACACCAAAATGGAAAGATAATGTTCAGAGGAGCTGAGCTGACATGTGACCTTCACCTTGAACAACTGAAAATGACTACTCCCAGAACAGGAAGTGACATCATACCCCAATCTGAGAAATTACTGTGTCAAAATAAAAGTCACTATCAAAAATATATTCCCCGTGACATCACACTACCACTAAGTTTGTCTAGTGAAAAAAAAGCAAGGTAATCATGTCTGTTTGTTAAGTCATTGTTTTGCTAGTTCCCCCAATCCGCAATAGAAAAAAGAACATCCTGGTCACTCCGAATAATTCACAGATAACACTATAAACATATATGATCAGGTTTCTCCTTCGGTCGAAAGAAGGCACGGAAAACAGCCAGGTTGCTCCAGGAAAATGGAACCATAAACAAACAACTTTGTTAAAATATCCCACATATGCAAAACTATCTGCATTGTTTGATGTTAAAACTGCTCCACCAAATTATATTATGCCCAAAGATTGTAGGTCAACCTGAGAAACTCTAATAATAATAACATTATTAAAGCCCCTTAGCCTATCAAGTATAATGTGTTGGAGCACTAGCCAAAAGAAGCACGAGTGTTACATCGTCATTATGTTATAGTAGTAAACAAAGGAGTCCAAAGGAATAGTTTCAGGCAGGGAAACTGTTGCAACTCTGGAGGGAATTTTAGGATTTTAGCCTTTGCAGACCATTTACATGCACATAAATCTGTACAACACACTACAGGAAAGGTAAAACTCCAAAAAGTACCTCTTTAATGGGCCTCTTTAAACCTTGGTTCCTTTGATCCTGGTCTGGAATATTTGTCCCAATTGATTTAGCAAATTAAGCTGCTGTAATACAAAGTAATCATAAGGTATACTGTGTTATACCCAGAGGAGCATACAAATGTAAAAACAACTGCGATCAAGCACACTTGTTGCTGTACTCACTGTCTGAAAAGCTTTCAGCAGTATGTTCACCTGCTCTTCTGCCTCATTCTCACTTTAATAAAACCACTGAACATTGACAATAAATATAAAAATCAGTTTGTCATGAAAATCTGTGTTATAGTAGAGGCGTCTTCAAATTACTGGTCCAAAGCAGATTACAATATCTTGTTGACTACTGGTCCAAAGTTTTGCTGTTCGATTTCTGGGCAACAGGTCGGAATATCCTTGGGGAATATAATATAATAATAATATATCTGTGTGTGTGTGTGTGTGTGTGTGTGTGTGTGTGTGTGTGTGTGTGTGTGTGTGTGTGTGTGTGTGTATTCAGGTCAGCATTAGCAATAGTCCTTTTCTAAAGAATAAAGGCTCCCCCCACACACCCTCCAAGCATTTCCACCGATCACCCAGCAGTGTGCTTCTGGCTTTACTCTATCCTTGACCCTTGACCTCAGGTATAGCCAGGTGTTGACCATGACCCCCCCTCCTCTCTGCGTACCCTCCCATGGCTTACTCACACACACTTACTCGCGTGCATTTACATACATGCATGTGATCATTTAAGTCCTACGTGTGCGTCTTTGTGTTATTAGTAAAACACAACTGTGACTGCACGTTCAACACTTGACCCCTTGACCCACTTAAACCCACTAAGCAACTACACACACACACACACACACAAACACACACACACACACACACACACACACACACACACACACACACACACACACACACACACACACACACACACACACACACACACACACACACACACACTTTATTAATAATATCATCACTACATAATTTGGTACTGCTCAACAAAGACCCAAATGCCAATAATAGTTTGATTTATCATTTTTTTAAATACATTTCATAATACATAACAAAGCACACACACATACATACTGTCCACAAAGAAGCCACACCCTCAGATGGGTTTCCAAAGAACAGTTCACGTTGGAAAACAGTGTCCATTTGTCTTTGGGCTAATATGAGTGTGGCTGCATTAGAGACAAATAGCACCCACTTCCATTTCCTTTATCATTGTCAGGCCAATTAATAGGCCAAGGATCCCGTTAGTGAGTCGCTAACACACACACACACACACACACACACACACACACACACACACACACACACACACACACACACACACACACACACACACACACACACACACACACACACACACACACACACACACACACACACACACACACAGAAAGCTCTTTGCTGCTGACCTTGGCTGCTGATCCCGACACAAAAGGCCCCAGAGATGGATGCCTCGGTGGATAGCACTGGCTCCCTTGAAGGATACCATGTAACCCCCCATCCCCCCCTAACGCACAAACATGTATATGAATTGGAGCTTTGAAGCTCAAAAGCCAAAGTTATTTAAGACAGTGGCACCATTTAGATTTAGGAAGCTTCACTCCAGATACTGGGGTGTCAGCCTTCATACAGATGAGCGTCCCCCAGCGAGGTTCACTGCTCTCTGATGTAAAGCTGCACTGAGAGCGATGGAGAGCCTCACCTGGATCTAATGACACGCAGCATTTGTCAGCCATGTAGATTACAATGTCACTTGAGTGTCATCTGGAGGACAGAACTAGGCTGGGAGAACCATGCATACACACACACCCCCCCCCCCACACACACACACACACACGCACACACACACACACACACACACACACACACACACACACACACACACACACACACACACACACACACACACACACACACACACACACACACACACACATTCAAACAAACACTGCAATTCCTAGGTTTCTGATTTCCAGAGCTTTTGTGAATAAACATGCATTGATTTAGATTAATAGTTGTTTTATTCTCCTACTGTCGCTGTTTTTTGACACATACAACACATCCACATCCAACATATTCCTTATGTTTGATATATGTTCACATTATCATTTGTTACACGTCTGTTGTTCCTCCTGAGCATTTTTTTGTATTTCTTGTTAATTGTTGGGTTTCTTTCAGAGTTTGTCCTTGTGCACCCCGAAGGTCTAAGAACACAGGGTGTCCTGACAAAATGTGAAATTTGGGATTTTGGGCTAAACAACAAAAATTTGATTGATTGGTGGCTAATACTTTATAAAGTACAGTACATACAGTACATAGTTCTGAAAATAATAACCAGTGCCCAGTGTTGATCAAAAACTGAAACCACACATTAACAATTTAAAAACTTTTTCCCCACCCGCTACAAGCCACACACACATTCTGTTAACACATTGATGAGCCTGATATTCAATCAATGAAGATTAACTTGCTTAACTTGCCTAAGGTAAGTCCCTGCAGTCCGCTGCTTTTTTCCGAAGGAAGAAGCCCAAATACGATTATGTGGTAGGGGAAATTATGCCAAGATGAGTAGAGCTTAATATATGGTAATTATTTGACAGGATATACTTACACAGCGATTAGCATATCTCCAAGACAAGACAGAGATAGAGAGCGTAAGGAAAGGAGAGGGAGGGAGAAAGAGAATGGAGGGGAAGACGAGCGCTATGAGATAAGGATTTCTTTCTCTCTCTCTGACAGGGGGTGGTAGGATACTCTGCATAGGCAAACTGTTGTTCCATATGTACCTTCACTGATAAGCCATCTCTATAGGGGCTGTGCCGATCTTAAGAAGGCTTGACGTGCTTGGCATACCAGACAGACAGCACATGTCACACATATCATTCATTACAACCTAGTGCTGCTGCCACACACACTTTACAAGTTGCAGTGCACAAAAGCAGACACATACACATCTGTGTACCTGTCTAGGTAACTTTGCGAGGCCCCGTTTGAGTTTTACACCTACCGATTGAAGACCTTTTTGGAAAGCAAACACATTTTTCCTTCATTTTAGAATAAGGACGAAGTTACGGTCTGTGTTAAGGTTAAGCATTAAATTGTGGCTGTTCAACTGAGATTAGGGTAAGAGACTTTTGGGTTCTCATAAAGGAAGAAGTGCAGGGAAGTGTACAAACACAGTCAACGTATATCCTTCTTCACAATAAATGACCGAACATTTGCTGAAACACACAACACAGACACAGTGCATTCCATTATTTTGTGTTTGCGTGGCAGTGTAGTACATCCATCTTACTGTCGGTCTCTTTGTCCTATCGACTCGGCTTTGCCAGTAGTACTACTGTAGAGTGTACGTTTGACCAATACTTGCCGGCAACACACAAACAGACAAACAAACAAACACACACAAGGGAATTACAGAGACTCTCATGCTCCTTTATGAATGCTTATTCTTCACCATTTGCATTATTAATTGATTGAGATTATAATAACATGTACCCGTGTATCGAATGAGGCAGATTGAACCAATCGGCTTGTCAACTACCAAGAATAAGAAGAAATAGGAACATGGATCATTTGCAACTGTTTAATGATGAAGATGAGGTTATAGAACTTCATCATTAGAAGCACCTTCGTAACGCATTATCTAAAGATGTAATTAATCAGGATGGCATGGCCTCCAGCACAACCATATGAACCCCAGTTATCTTTGATTATTTATATCCTCTAACTCTCACATTATTAAGTAAGCAGCTGAACCACAGCATTAAAGAATGGCAACATTTGGGAGACAATGAAGTCCAGCTGCCATGTAACAGGTATTTTAAAGGATGGTCGTTAAAGCTGACAAGTCAGCTTCAAGAGAAGGGCTTTTTGACACAGGTGTCAAGCAAACTGAAGAGGTCGCAGAGAAAATTCCATCAAGTCAACGACTATAATGACAGAAATTATAGAGGCCCTTTTTTTAATAGGGGGCCCAACCACTTTACTGAGCCAGTTCATCTAGTGTGCAACATATAGGTGCGAAAGCAGAAAATATGTGCTAGCAACATTATATCTGAGTGCAAGCATTTCGTTTGAGCTGCACCAAATCTTAACGCATGTTCGGATGATCTGAGTGTCTGTTTGACTGGCCTAAGTTACTTTGTAGTCTTGGCAGAGGTCGCAGTAACTGAATATTTACCATCAATCAGCGATTTGTTAAAATATTGACGGAAAAATGTAACAGTCGTCCATCTTCTTAAAGGATAAGAACAGTCAGTCTACTAGCAGGCTTAATATCTCTTTCTCTAAGTTTTCCCCAGGTCAGTATCAAACCCCAATCAGCCCGAACAGGGACTGAACCCTAGTAGGCTACATGTGCTGATAGCGCTACCAGGTGAGCTATCCAGTGCCTACAAGAATAATATTTGAATTCACAAATAAGACCAATAAGGCAAAAGTAGTTGACCAGTAATGTTGTATTCTAAAAGCCATGATTTAGATCTTCTGTTTTTCAGAAAGTACCATCTGTATGTGCCTGAGTACTACACTCTGCATGCAGTTATATTCCTAAGAGGTAATCATTTTTCCATTTGTTGTAAAGGGCTTTGAAGTGATCAAATCATTAATGGATTATGGTTTTTTATTAAAGAATTGTTTGCCTGTCACTCTCAACTTTATTTTGTGTGTCATTATCATATGAGGACACAAAAAAGAGATTGCTTGTGTGTTTTCCCTCTTCCACATGCTTACTGACCCTAGCTGAGGCTGACCTTGCCTCATCACAGCCCCCCAGTCCTTTTAATCATGCCTCTTTCAGTCCTGATTGAATATTTATTGGCTTATTTATTCTTAATCACAGACAGCCGCTTGTCTGTCCAATACACACACACAGAAACACACAGAAACACACAGAAACACACAGAAACACACAGAAACACACACACACACACACACACACACACACACACACACACACACACACACACACACACACACACACACACACACACAGACACACACAGACACAGACACACACACACACACACACACACACACACACACACACACACACACACACACACACACACACACACACACACACACAGTATTTGTGGTTGCCCTGGGCAATCTCTCAGTAGGGCAGTCAGTTTGTAGGTGCCAGTGTTTCTGTGAATGGGGAGGGGCAGTATATTGGTCACTCAATCCATCCTTCAGTCCCTCATTGATTGTCAGTTGGTCAGCAAACGTTTCTTTATTCATAAATTGACATTGGATATAGTTCCAAGAAAGAGAACTGAATCTGATTCATGTACACCCAGCATGTTTTTCCTGGGCATACCGCTATTGTTTGTTGTCACTGTTAAAATATTTCAACTTTTCAGAAAATGCGCTGATGATGTAACTGGAAAAACCTAGAGAAGCTTATGTAGGACCGAAACCAAAAGACCAAAAAACTATTTATTTGAGCAAATCGACCAGGCGGACCTTGGATGTTGCACTTGTACTTTGATCAATTGTCCTCCTTACCCTACAGCTGGCAGATTGAGCAGTGATGCTCATTCATACAATGTGAGAGCAAGCACCTTCTGGTTGGTGTCCATGGTAAAAAAAAAAAATGTCACACAAGTATAAAGAAGCCCAAATAGATAGATTCAAGGGAGCGGAGCTAGCCTGTCTTATAAAAGCGACGTTACGTTTTCAAAATATAGAGTGTTTTTTGTAAGGAAACCCTGGGAGTAGGCTTTACCGAAAGCACTGGGAGTAGGCTTTACCCAACGCACAGAAAATAATGCTATGCCGACATAAGGCCTCAGGGAAATACAAAAAGAATCAGATCCTGTCTTCTGTCGGCTGTGTGCACAATCCTGTGTGCTCATTGCACATCACTGGAGTCTTCCACAAGCTGCTAGCCTGACAACTTTCTATGCTAACAAAAGCCATGTCCATGTTTTTACTTAAAAAACAAAAAAAATCATTTTGGGAAAGACGCTTCGGACGAACGTATGAAGGGTTGTCAGTTTTGCCAAAAAAAATGTGTAGAGTGTTGGTATTTCTAGCTTAATTGGAAATATATGGGCTTACTTTTTTTCTCTCTCTAGGATACTTTAAAAAAACTTCTGTAATTGTGCTACCTTCTAAAGATGACCAACCCCAGTTTGAAATAAGGAAAACTTTATATGAACCTAAAAAATAATTAGATTTAACTGCATTGACAGAAGTGTTTTGGTGCTTCTCCATTGTACACAGCAAGAGACACTGCTTTCACTTGCTACATATAAAAATCAAAGTCCATAATATGATAAAAGGTGATATCACTTGAAAAAAATCTACATAAATTGGCTTTAAATTGAGACAAGTTAAATCTGTGAAAACAGTTCCTAACTTTAACCAGCATATAAGAATTCAAAGCTCTATAGTTTATTTTGGAGGCATTGACATGGCTCTAAAGAAGTCAGTCAGTCAGTCAGTCAGTAATACTGAGCATCTCCAGTGAGTCTTCAGATCAGCCTACTTTGATATATCTCTGCCACAAGCACAGAGCACATTATCCCACCAAACATGAGCGTGGGGCTGTCTGGCCTGTTCTTCTGACCAAAATAACACCAGGTAAATGACTTTCTAACTACCCACTCATTGTTTCCCTCTCTATCGCCCTGTCTTTTCCTCATGCCGTCCTGCCCTAATTGAATCACCATAGACTCAGTGCATCAATTCTAACTTTGCCATTGAGATTTAATCGGGTGTGCAGAAGACCGGCTTGGCGAGCTGAGGGGTCCTTTTGTGAGAGGACCATCTGTTGGTGACACAAGGGCCGCAGATCGGGCCTGGCCCAGAGACAGGGCGGGGTAGTGGGAGGTATGACAGAATGACAGGATGGACCCTCGTTGCAACCCAAAACCTCCCACTCCTAACTTCTTCATGTCTGTCTGGTCACACAAACATGGATTAGGGTAACTATACTTGTGAGGACGTCCTTAGATAACGTTAGAAGATTATTCCGACTTGGATTTGAGTTTTTATTGTCTTTCTTTGATAGGTAATAATAACTGAATACTTGGCAAGTTCATAACAAATGTATTTATTTTTCTCATACTGCCTGTGCTGCAGCAGCTCTTTTCACCCTCTGTCTGAATCTAGAGCCCAGTCTGCTCTTATAGGTTAGCTAGCCGGCTCTGTTGTGATTTGTCAAATGCTTACAGATGTCCCACCTTTTAGCCTATCACGTAAAATGTGTTAGAGCGCAAGTCAATATCAGCGCGAGTGTTACATAGTGATGTCACTGTTACAGAAATAAACATAGAGTCCAAGTTGTTTTTATGGGACAATTTTAATTGGCTTATACAATATATACATTGCATTGTCTGTTTTTGCAATCGTGCAAATGAACTACCTCTTGATCATTGTTAAAGAGGCCCTATTATGCCCATTTTCAGGTTCATATTTGTATTTTGTGCCTCTAATGTGACATGTACACATGCTTTATCTACCCATTATATGTTATCCTTTGCATACCATTTACATGCACAAAAACGTATATATCACACTGCAGGAAAGGGAAAACCCAAAAAGCACAAGAGGAACCCTTAAAATGACAAGTGATGTGACAAAAATGTAAGCTACATTTTATGTCGGATTGCTGCTTCTGTTTCCCTTGATCACACTATTTTGGTATCACATATCATAACTGATAGAGGTGATAGTAGAGACTACGCAAAACAAGCCCAAATGTGTAGGGCAATTATCATATACACCGATATCTCAACGCTAGATTTTTTATCAAAATATTTATTTTTTAATAATAACAACTCAAGAGAAGATGATGGAGAACATATCATTATTTGGAGGATTCTGCTTAGTTAAAGAAATCATACTCTGTGTACAGATAAAGGAACACACACACAGATAGAGAGAGAGAGTGTCAACATAGCTTGAGCCTTTCTATATTTGCATGTAGACACACACACACACACACACACACACACACACACACACACACACACACACACACACACACACACACACACACACACACACACACACACACACACACACACACACACACACACACACACACACACACAGATGCAGAAACAAATACCAATATGTTCAGAAGGAGGCACACATATGGCACATACGTATTTTGCACAATCGCAGCACACAACTGAAGCTGCAGAGACAGACATGTGCACGAGCACAATAGGGTGGCGCATGAGGTGACTGAGAAAATCAGCTTTTCACCTCAGAATGAAATTGATCATGACAGCATGCATACAAAACACACACAGACACACTCTCCCTGCCTTTGTAAACCCCCCACTGCCACTTTACAATATAGTGACAGATCTGTGTGTGTGTGTGTGGGGGGGGGGGGGGGGGATGAGGTGGGGGGGTGGAGAGTGGGGTTGCTGTTGGTCATATCTGCAGTGTTGATAGGCTTCAGCTAGGCATTCCCATCCTTCACTGGGGTTATGACCTCTCTGAGTGTGTGTGTGTGTGTGTGTGTGTGTGTGTGTGTGTGTGTGTGTGTGTGTGTGTGTGTGTGTGTGTGTGTGTGTGTGTGTGTGTGTGTGTGTGTGTGTGTGTATGTGTGTGTGCGTGTGTGCGTGTGTGTATGCACTGATATGTTCATAAATGAGGAAAATGAAAAACCACAGGGTACTACACAAATGACCATGATGGAGAAATTGCCATGGTGATGTGAGGATGACAAAGGTAACGTGCAGGTAGAGGATGATGACAGTTCTGGTGATGATGAAGACGAGACGGTCTGATTCAGACAGAATGGTCATTTTGTTACCACTCCATTATTCAGTCTGAAGTCATTGACTTCAACAGACAGTAAAGCAGGTCCAACAGTGTTGGAAGGTAACTAAGTATTTCCATATCCAATACTGTTTACTTTTGCCTCCTCTACATTTACTTGTTAACATTTATCACTAGTTGGTATACATTTTTAGGAATACATTTCAATGCAAACAGTTTTTTTTTCATAGCACTGACCATCAGGTGTCATTAACTCTGAAGACGCTGGGAATATGGCCCCTTACTTTAAAGAGGCCCTATTATTCTTTTTTGGGGTTTTTCCTTTCCTGTAGTGTGTTATATACAGTAGGTTTTGTTGCATGTAAATGGTCTGCAAAGGCTAAAATCCCAAAAGTGTCATGGTAGAAGCACTAAATACAAATATGAACCTTTAAAAAATTGTAAGAAGCACTTTTCTGCTAAATTACAAAAATGCAATGCAATGTTAATATTGAAAAAGCAAATGAACATTGTCCCATAGAAGCAACATGTTACCAAGCAAGAAGCTAGCTCACAGATTTGAGAATAACACAAACATATGCATTCACCAGTTATAGACATAGTTATTTTTCTTGACTGTTGTATATCATTTTTGAATTGTCAATCATTTAGTGGCCTAGTCTAGGCCTTTATTATGAGCCATTCACCTTATCCTGTACAAGTATGCTTAATATGTAACAGTAAGTATAATGTATATCCATTTGTATAAACTGACCTCACCTTGCTTCCTTTTTGTGATTCAACCTTGAACTACCATACATCCAATATTTGTGCACAGCATGGTTTAGTTGTGCATAGAATATTTTATTTCATATTTAGCCTGTAGCTGCAAATGTTGCATGACAATTACTCAACGTTCTGTCAGTCCTTACATCACCAACACAGTTACACAACATCGATAAAGCAGTTACACAACAATAACATACAAACCCACACACACACACACACCACACACACACACACACACACACACACACACACACACACACACACACACACACACACACACACACACACACACACATACACACACACACACACACACACACACACACACACACACACACACACACACACACACACACACACACACACACACACACACACACACCACAAATTAGCACAATGCACATCCTCAGCTGGCTTCCACACCCCAGTTGACACAGGGCTGACCTCTGGTTTGTTTGTGTGTGTGCGCATGCATTCATGTGTGCGCTTTTGAGTTTGTGTGTGTGTGTGTGTGTGTGTGTGTGTGTGTGTGTGTGTGTGTGTGTGTGTGTGTGTGTGTGTGTGTGTGTGTGTGTGTGTGTGTGTTGTGTGTGTGTCCTACTCGTTGGCCATACTCAGGGTGGGCTGTCACCACTCACCTCTTGCTGCCAACAGCAGAAGAGAGGGAGGGGGCGGGGGGGCGTGTCTGGCATAGCTTGAATGCAGAGAGGGAGGTTGGTTGGGGGTGACATGAAGGCGTGCGTGTGTTTGGATGTGTGTGTGCTGGTTGGTGCCTGCTCGGAATCGTCTGGTCAATTAAATTCACATTGAGGATAAATGATTTGCAAATGATATAGAATCAAGTGAGTGTCCCTTCTCTAGTGGCCGTCACCGTTATATATCTACAAATCAGAATCAGAATACCTTTATTCGTCCCACAGAGGGGACATTTTCTATTGTACAGCAGAAAGAGCCAAACACAGCTTAATATTACACCCAAGATACAAAAAAATACAGAGACAGATAATATAACAGTCATTTATACACATTTTTTCAAAGGCTTCCGTTCATAAAATGTTATTATAGTAACAATTACCAATAACTATCAAACGTTTTGTTAGTCTATTTGAAATAACTAGGTTTGCTATAAGTTAGCTGTTCAGTGACCTGCTTTATATCCCTTAACATCAACAAACGCTCCGGGTTGCATCACTCTTGAGTGTCCTCCGTTCCTTGGTGTTTTGGGCTTCTTGCAGCGTTTTTTGTTTATGCAGTGCTTTTATTACTGCGATGCATGTTTCGTCCAGTTGGTGAATGTTTTTCAAAGCTGCGCATGTGTTGTTTCATTGGTGTAGATGTTTCTTAATTTGCGTTTGTTTTCAACACATTTGTCTGATTATGTTTGCATGGTTTCTGAAGTTGCGGCGCTCATCTCATAAATTAAGTGTTTTGGGCCTTTGCACCTGTTGGCCACCGTATAGTAGTCAGACATTAACCAGTAACCAAACCTACTATATTGATATGAACACTCAATATTTACCATGAATCTAAACTTATCATTAATGAATGGCTTTGGTTGTGACCATAAGTGATGCGTTTTTTGGATAAGTACTGTACATGGTAACAGCACACTTTCAAACTGTTAAATAAAGTTTAAAGTTTGTACGGCACTGTATGAAGATTCTAAATCTGACCATTGGATTTGAAATGCAGTAAAGTAAAACAAAAACGAGGACCCAAACTAAGCATAATGAATGACAAGAAAATGTTTGATAACTGTTGTTATACAGTCAGTGCAGCTTTTATTAAAAAAGGTAAACGTATGACATCGCTGCATCATTATCTTCCATTTAGTAATGAAACAGTGCAACTCGGCTTCTTAGACACCAACACAAACAAAGACACATACATTATATAAAAGTGTCCTTTTGATAGTTTTGATGGTATGGCAGTAATAAAGTAAAAATAGCTGTAATTCTGCTAAATGTTTTCTTAGGGTTAATTTACTGATCTTAAACACAAAAAGATTTACTAGTGTATGTTTATGTGTTTTGGTTTCTGTGAATGTGTGAATGTGTGTGTGTGTGTGTGTGTGTGTGTGTGTGTGTGTGTGTGTGTGTGTGTGTGTGTGTGTGTGTGTGTGTGTGTGTGTGTGTGTGTGTGTCTGTGAATGAGACAGAGAACGAGCATCAGGCATGGAGGAGACCCCCTTCTGGCTATCCTCTGAGGGGTTGATGATACTAAAGACACTGGAGAACACCCCGGCTGTGACCCACACAAATACACACACACACACACACACACACACACACACACACACACACACACACACACACACACACACACACACACACACACACACACACACACACACACAGCAACCCTCCAACCATTCTGTTCTCTTTACAACTTTACAAAATAGGCTTTTAATTTAGCTGGGCGGCCAGGGCGTGTGGGGCCCGCCAGCATCAATCATCATGAGGAGGCTGAGGAGGCCGGGCTGTCCCCTGGGCCCCCTCACTGACGAGGATGTCCCTGTGCACGCACGCACGCACGCACGCACGCACGCACGCACGCACGCACGCACGCACACACACACACACACACACACACACACACACACACACACACACACAGTTCTGCCTCCTGCTCTTTCATACAGACACTCGCACCCAAAACCTTATCATTGTCAAACACACACACACACACATACACACACACACACACACACACACACACACACACACACACACATATACACACACACACACACACACACACACACACACACACACACAGTTCTGCCTCCTGCTCTTACATACAGACACTCACACCCAAAACCTTATCATTGTCAAAAACACACACACACACACACACACACACACACACACACACACACACATACACACAAAACACAAACACACAGACACACACACACACGCACACACCTCCATCCGCTCCAGGCTATAGATGATGAGGCCAGACTGAACACAGATGGGAAATAACGGTAAAATGTAGAAAAATAAAGCATCTTTCTACTTCTGTATTCATTATATTTTTATTATACATAATGATCTTAACCGTAGGATGAAACATGTACAAGTGTGTCCACTTTTTCGTGCAACCTCACTTCTATCTCCTTTTTTCTTTTCTTTCTCTTTTTCTCCTCTTTTGGGAATCCTTTTTAGATTCATGTTCCCCTCTAAGCCAATTTGTATTTGCATTGCAAACATTCATTTCCATTTTTGGTTCATGCGCTTACCTTCTTTATTAATTGGATTTGGATCATTTCCAAGTGTTCAGAGTGTACCCAGCAATAATTATATTCACAAAGAGATTTGACGAACATTTTATCACAGACTTTGACAGCTTGTCGACACGTCGCTTACATGACACCGATATTATATTTCATGTGAAAGACACCTCACATGGACAAATGTCAGCAGGACATCAAGTCTGAAAGAGAGGAGGACGGAGCACTTTATTGCTTTATGACATTGATGAGTCTCAAGAGAATTATGAATTTAGTGGAAATTGTGCAATTAATCACTTAAAATGCTAAGGTATTGTTGAGTGCCCTACTTTCTATTCTTCTCCTCTGCAATTTTCCAATTAATGTATTGTCATTTTTTTATTCACTTATTTATTATTTCAAAAAAATGTATTTAATAAAAATATATATATTTGACAGCTTATGTTTCAGAGAAAAAGAAGGAAGGAACCCTTAATCGTCCCACAGAGGGGACATTTCCATTCTGCATTTGACCCATCCTAGTGTTTGGAGCAGTGGGCTGCCATATGTATGGCGCTAGGGGGGAAGTGTAGGGAATGGTGCCTTGCTCAGGGACACGTCAGTAACACTTGGTTTTTTGGGGTCTTTAACTTGTGACCTTCCAGTTCCCAAGCCAGGTCCCTACAGACTTCGCCACCACCGCCTTGCAGGACCTTGCAGGTCAAGGGGATTCTATTTGGAAATGTAATAAGAAATATTTGGAGGTCACAATGTAATCAGTGGAGTGCCCCTTACATTTTTTTTGACAGTATTTGAGTTTATTCAAGTCAACTTATTCTACTCGGGCATATACCAACCAATAACATCAAGTAACCAACATTTATTTTAAAAATATAAACACTGAAAATGTAACCCAAATTTCAAAAATTCTATATACCCACTAGTGTTCATAACTCAGGTTTATATTTTGAAATCATCTATTTTATATATTAGTTGAATCTAAAAAGTGTTCTAGACATTTGTATTTCCTTCAGTCAGTCTTTAAAATATGGTGGTATTTACATGCCCAACATAGTTTCGACAGTTGGCCAACTTCATAAACCCCTAACGTCAACAAGCACTCTGCTGTGTGCGTCACGTTTCAGTGTCACAATGTTTTGAGCATCTTGCAACTCTTGGGGTTTGCAGCGTTTCGTTTATGAGGTGCATTTAGTAAACGCTGCGCATGTTTCATCATTGTTGAATATTTTTAAATGCCATGTCAAGTTGGATAGGATGTTTCTTTATTTGCATGTGTTTAGGCACATTTACTTTTTTTTATTTGCATAATTTTTCACTTCTTATGTAAGGGTGTGGGGCCGGTGCACTGGGTTCCTCCTGTCGGACACCATATGTTTCACTGTTATAGATTATTGATTTCTAAAAAACAAAACAAAAAACAGCAGCATTTAGAATGTTAGAATTTGGCTGGCCCAAATAAAATATTTAACAACTTATGGACATTTACATCTGCACACATGAGCTTATTAGAACATGCAAAGCACATCTTAAATAATGACGAAAACGTAAAACTGCAGTTTTTGTCGTATGGTCTTTATGCACACTGAGTGCTTTTAATTGTGGGTAGATTTGCTCCAATCGGTCTGAAATTGTGAAGGAAAAAAAAAACGTCACTCCAACCCTGTTATAAATCATTACACATTCACAAGTTTAAATCATTTAACTGTGAGTTAGAAATGCATCACATTCAGTCCAGTTCCAACAATATTCCATGAGCTTTACTTTTGACTTACAATTTAACTTACTGACAGGAGTCACCCCTTCTTCATTGAAAGACACCTCGTATTGCATAATCTTGGTGAAGAGAAAAATCTATGGATATCAGTTAATATCACTCCATTCAGTCCAATTCTCAGATTGATGCCAGTGATCATCAATACTCAATACACCCCCCGTGTCTCTCTCACCTACCTGTCTCTCTCTCCCTCTGTATCCCCTTCTCCTCTCTCTCTCTCTCTCTCTCTCTCTCTCTCTCTCTCTCTCTCTCTCTCTCTCTCTCGGTCATGTTTAATCAGATAAAGTGAGCCGAGAGGTGCGATAAGGAAGGGGCTCCCTGGGGAGCTATGTCGCTCCCTCCTTCCCTCCCCACCTCCCCACCTCCCCCTAGCCCCCGTACACCCGCCAACCCCCCAGCTCTATCTTTGCTGCCGGTGGCGATGTTGGTTTTAGTATGCATAGAGCTGAGCTATCTGCTCCACTGCACCTTGACTCCCTCCCAACACACACACACACACACACACTCACACAGACACACAGACACACACACACACACACACACACACACACACACACACACACACACACACACACACACACACACACACACACACACACACACACACAACTCACCAGCACAATATTCACACATGGAGGGTGACTGCTATACCACCACACACATGTACACGTGGTACCATAAGTATTGATGGGGAGAGGTAGATGGTTGCCTTCATGAGTCAAAAACACACAGAGAATGTATGTATTGCAGAACATTTTTATTTTAAGGCCAAGGCTTTGAGCCGTTACTCTTTCGAATGGAAGTTGCATTAATGTCAAAGAGGCTCTTCATCAACAATTATACTTTTTGTTGTCTCACTTTATCTGTCCATCTCATTCTTCTGTAAACAATCTTTCTGATCAACAGACCTGCATGAGTCAGTGCTGTCCTCTTCTGGTTTGGCTACACTATATTAAATTATAACTGAGGAGCAGGTACTGCTGTCCACTCTCTCTCAGCTTTTCCCATCTATATGTGCTATCTCTAATACATCTAAAATGTCCTAGAATTTTTTAATTTTAAATGGCATTATTAAATACAGTATATAGCTGACTAGCACAGTATCTATTTTTTAAGATGCTATTTCACTGTCTTTTCTTTATGGGACAGCATTAAAACTTCAAATAGATAAAAGGATAGCCAACACCTTACCAAAAACACCTTGAATTTTCTTCTCTTAAAAATACTTTTACATTTAGATTTAGAAATGATCAATCAATTTAATCATATCAAAAGTGTTCCCTTTTCAAGGTTTCTGATTATTTTCAGCGAAATAGACTGCGATATAAACTGAGTTGTAAAAAGTTAAGACCTAATGACACAAATAAATGCACAGGGGGGAAGGAAAATGTCGGAAGGAGGAACTAACTAGGTTAGGGAAGGCAATCAAACATTCGGAATAAACATGTGGGGCAGGCAGTGAAGTATCTGAAACAAGAGACAAAGGTGATTACCAAATTAAAACAGGAAACAACACACTACAAAGACATAACCCCATGCATCGGGATGGAACGTTATTGTTAACAGAATGTAAAGGTAAAATGCATAAACGTTCATGTGTTAATAATACTATACAATCAGCATGGATACAGAGATTAACACATTAACAAAGACCAAGAAAAGGACAGTCAATATTGCATGTTTATTCTGAGAATGGAATGGACAAAAACAAACTAGGTTACAGCAAGGTAAATTGGAATTGTCAGGTGGAGTACGTGTACGTGTGTATGTGTGTGTGTGTGTGTGTGTGTGTGTGTGTGTGTGTGTGTGTGTGTGTGTGTGTGTGTGTGTGTGTGTGTGTGTGTGTGTGTGTGTGTGTGTGTGTGTGTGTGTGTGTGTGTGCGTGTGTGTGTGTGTGCACGCACGTGTGTGTGTGTGTGTGATAAGACAAAGACAGGTTGTTTGCTGTCTCTTTCTGTGCTGCCTGGCCATTAAAGGTAACCTGCTATCAGATGGGGGCTAGGCTGGAAACGGTCCTGTCTGACTGGCCAACTGGGCACACTCAGGGTGTGTGTGTGTTTGTGTGTGTGTGTGTGTGTGTGTGTGTGTGTGTGTGTGTGTGTGTGTGTGTGTGTGTGTGTGTGTGTGTGTGTGTGTGTGGTTGTTTTAGCACTCGCTGATCAATTGACTCTTCTTAAGTCTACTGAATGTCCGTGCTAAGAGTTCTAGCATGAAACAATATGAACCAACACAAAACAAAAGAACCCCTTTACATGCCAGTTAGAATCTCTGAGGGTTAACTGAGGCAAAACTCTGCCTTTATCAGGTCAGGCGGAAGATTTAACTTCTCGATAGGCTATGTGACCGTATTTGCTCACTCTGCTGCTCCATTGCCCTGGGAGACTAAAGGAGAAAGGTACATGAATAAAGTCATTTTGAACTGAAAAAGACACTGCATTAAAAATGCATGCATCGTTCATAATGAGCTGGTCGGAAATTAAACACTAGCTTCTGACTGATGCAATTTCCAGTGTCATAAATCAGTCAACACTTAACCATACATAGGCTGCTGGAAAACAAAGTGTGTTGTCAGCAACAGATGATCAATGTATTTGGGGACGAGACATCTGATGGGCTCATTGTGTTCTGGCAAGGCTTTGCAGACATTTGTTAGAAACAAAAGTCATATCTGATAGGTTGTACATAGATAACCATTCTGACAGCTGACCAAAAATTCACTAACTTAGACAGTAACGAGGCAGAAAACCTAGATCAGTGCTTCCATCATTTAAGATATTTTGGTATTGCCCACTTCCATCTGTTGCTACACAGTAGAATGGACAATTATTTCCCAGTGGAAGCAATACAATCATTTTATATCATCAGTTGAACCAAAGTTGAGCCTGCAGTGATGTAAGAGCATGCACAGTTCCTGCAAAAAAGCAGAATTTAGGCTTCTAATGACTAGACTAAGTTCTAAACAAAAGACATACACACAAATTCTAACACACACACACACACACACACACACACACACACACACACACACACACACACACACACACACACACACACACACACACACACACACACACACACACACAAAGAGCAAAGAGCAAAGAGCAAAGAGCTGGACCATTGGCAGCCGCTTCTTTTGTAGCCTGAGCGACTGTGGATGCTCCTGGCTGGGCCCAATGCAAAGCTGCTTAACAGGACTCATCTGGGATCAGTGACAGATGGACAACCTGTCCACCTGCACCTCCGGAGCTCTGGGAGACAGGTAAACCCTGCTAGAACCCTTAGGACACTTACAGTGTGTAAGCGCAAGAGTTAAAAGTAGAAGTAGTATATCTGCACACGTACTGAACACAAACACACACCTGCATACAAATGTTGTCAGACAATGCGCATGTCTGTCTGGCTCTGCATATGGTGTCAGCACGTACTACATTGCTGTGTGGTTTGAAACCACTGCTGGATTTGCCAGAACTCCGAAGAATGTATGACATCAGAACATGATGACCGAGCAGCAGAGAGCAAAATAAGATGATTACATAACTTAAACAAATAATTTAGGAGACATAGTGTCCAAAGAACTGTATAGGGTCCATCAATTGAATGATATAGGGTTATTCAATATCTGTGACTATCAAAACAGATTGTATTAAATTACTGTAGTTTTTCTTGAAATTAAACACCCAAATTCATTAGCTCCTGCCACCATCCTTTTTCATGATGTATCCAAAAATTATACAATTATTAGTTTTAGGGGACTCAACATGTGTTTTTTATAGAACATCATCAAAAATTGGTCATGGTGTGTTCTTCTATTTTAAGTGTCTTTCTTTAGGCCATATATTTTGTCAAATTGGAAAATGTGACCATTAGTTTGCAGGCATTTTCTTTATTGCGTATTATTTTTCATATATGGAAGTTATGCGTTGATTTATTTTTTATTTGCTTGTGTTACGTGTCTCACAACTCACCAACGCAGTTTTTTTTACTACATTTAAAGGAACACAAAAATGATGCACTTGACAACCAGGCGGAAGGGGAAATGTGACAGACATGCACATGCTGCTACATCTCCGACCACAGTGTAGTAAGGATGGCCTCCTCGTGTTGCCATGGTGCCTTGCCCAGCATTGTATCCCACGTTGCATTTCACACTCGCTTTGCAGCCGCTAGTTGATTTGTCAGCAGGATGGAATTAACTCCTTTGCTGACATCCTTGGCCTGTCATCAATGACTCTCAAGTCATTTCTTCTTATTTTGCTGTTGTTTTATGTCCAAAACGGTATGTGTGGCAATGTGAGGGTGTGGTTGAATGGATAGGTGGGGGTGTGTGTGTGTGTGGGGGGGGGGTGGGGGGGACAATAATTAGCATTGGTATTGAAAAGTAATAACAGTATGGATTAATGTGGGAGAAGTGGAGTGGAGCGCATCATCGAGTGAGACAAATCCAATGCTGGGAATTGGCAGACAAAGCAAGAGGCAGTCAATAGGGATTATGTGGGGGCTAAGCCGCCCCACTTTGGCTGGGGGGAGGGCTGTTGGAGGAGGCATGGGGGGGTGAGCCTACATGGCAATGGTGGCAGCTTTACGACGGGCATCCGCACACGCTCATGCAGGTCTGTTTGGACTTCTCTGGAAAAGTGTGGTGAAAAGGGTGGAGATGGTGCAGACGGGGTGATGAAGGGGGAGGCTGGCATCTTGCTCCCTCTATTTACATCTCATAGCTCCTCCTACCTCCAACCACCCCCTATCCGTGAGGCCCTAGATCCCTACACCCCCCAGGGGAGGTGGTGCATTGGCGCTGCCAGATCCGGAGTCGGTGCCAGCTGGGCAAACACTCAAATCGTTGACAAAGTAAACACCTTACAAATAGAAGCAGAGATGACACAGCCTCAGACACAGCACGTTGCACGACTACATCAGCTGGTCTACACGACACGAGGAGAGGGACTTAAGGTTACACCTATATACCTCTTGTTAAGAGTATGTGTTATTTACTGTGTATGTCAAAGGGTGTCACCGTCCTGTCACCTAGGGAACAGGTGTTTAAGGTTGTTCATGTCACATGATTGGGTATGTGCCATAAATACTCCAGAGTCTTTATTCGGGTAATGAATTGAATATTGATGGATATGGAGTCTACCTTTACGATGCAATTCATGGATTGTATTATGCTGCACCTGATAACGAGCCTACCAAATCTTCATTGAAGCAACAAACAAACTTATCTACACAGTAAAGCATGTCTGCCAGGTCATTCCCAGGAGTTAAAGGTCTCCTATTATGCTATATTGGAAAATTATATTGTAGGGCAACATCTATACAAAACTTGTCTGTGAAGTGTTTTGCTCAAAATACCAAACATATCACCCATTGTAGCATGCCTCATCCCCCTCTATTTCAGCCCTGTTCCTGAAGTACTGATTCGGTGACTGTCGCTTTAAATTTGAGCTGAGCTGAAGCTGGCCACGCCCCTTTGGAGCGCATGCAGCTCTCTCCTCTGTGAATGTTTTCTACCGGGAGAAAATACTCAGGTAAACGCTGCCGTGATTAAACCCCATATTATGTGCCAAACCACATCAAGCATTATTTCTGAAGTCCCTCCTGCAGACATCCTGCTGAATACACAGACACACAGAGGTGCTGTGGAGGGGATTCAGCTCGTGGAATGTATAAAGGGGACGATAGGTTGGGACGTGGGCGGGACGTTGTAAAGCCATCCCACATTGCTGTTATGACGTCATAACCGAAGCAAATCTGCATCAGCTTGTTTTTACCCCCGTTTTTACAGATGTGGGTTTGGAGGAAAAATGACAGGGTTGTATTTACTGAAACTTTGTGAGTCTCCTTACACACCGGGGACAGATGTATGTATAAAAGACATCAAAAAGTGCATTTTGCATAATAGGGGACCTTTAAAACATCACAGAGTAGTTTAGTATTAGGTCAAAGCTCCTAGATGATTAATTAATTTAGTTAATCCAGTGATATGTGGATATGCCAAAGGATGGCACTCCAAACCACCAATACTTGGCTAACATCTTTTATCTGTCCTGTTAAAAACGAACATCTCCCCTCTTCCAAACCCTTGAATACATAGAAAATACCGGAGTATACTTTGCCAGTGCAATACAAGTTGGTACTTAACGCTAATGCTATTCACCACCAATGTCAATCAGTTCTCACCTAAATATGTGATGAGATGTTATTGGATGTGAATTGGCTTATGCTATTGTCAGGGGCAGAGAGAAGTGCTAGCTCAACCAGCTGATTCTAACGATAACACAAACTAGCACCAAGTGTGCAAATTTAGATTACACTTAATGACAATTTAAGCATCTAACAAGCTCTGAACTTGGGTTTGTCTGTAAGAACTATCCTTGTAACCTTGCTCCAAGAGGGTAAATTGCCACTAAACAGTGTCAAAGATAACTCTAACCCTAACCCTAACCCTAACCCTAACCCTAGATACGAAAGAGGAAAGAATGACAGGTGGGTTGATGGATGTTTGGATGATTGGATGAATTGATGGTATGATGGATGCTTCATTGACCCTAAACAGATTTAAGCACCCAGTAGCTTAGAACACTGATAAACATATGAATACAAAATTAAAACAAACTAATAACCCAAAAAGTGATAGTAAGTCCAAAAAAGATACTACAGAGAGCAATAAAGAGGATGTCCTGGTGATCAACAAAGTTTTCTTTTAAAAATACTAAACTTTGCCATTCACATTGGCTGCTCCTTAGTGCTCTAATTTTGAAACTTGCTTTTGGCTCTTAAAGGTTTCAAGGTTTCAAGGTTTCAAGGTTTTATTGGTCATATGCACAGCATATACAACATATATGTTGCCAATGAAAATCTTATGTCGCGTGCTCCTCCAACAACTCAACATACATGGTGCAAATAAGATAAATAAAATAGTGCAAAAAGAGAGAAGAATATTTACAATAACAACAATAAAGATTTGAGGATGTGAAATATATACATATGTGGAATACATTGAGAGTATTTAAATACTTTACACTGTTGAGTGAGGAGGTATGGACAGATGCATATATTACGTATAACAGATGTATATGGCAGATATGTATAATATATAGATATGTGTACTATAAACAGATATGTATGGCAGATGTGTATAATATATATATATATATATGTATGTGTGTACTATAAACAGATGTGAGTAGACATTCACAGAGCTCAGGAGTTCAGCAGTCTTATAGCCTGTGGTATAAAACTGTCTCTGAGTCTGGTGGTCGTGGTCCGGATGCTGCGGTACCGTCTGCCAGACGGCAGCAGACAGAACAGATTGTTGCTGGGGTGATGGGTGTCCTTTAATATCCTACCGGCCTTCTTCCTATGCCGCTGCGTGTAGAGGTCCTCCATGGATGGCAGCTCCGTCCTGGTGATGTGCTGAGCAGTTTTCACCACCCTCTGTAGAGTCTTACGGTTGAGGGCGGTGCAACTGCCATACCAGGCAGTGATGCAGCCAGTCAGGATACTCTCGATGGTGCACCTATAGAAGTTGCAGAGTACCCTGGAGTCCATGTTGAACTTCCGCAGCCTGCGGAGGAAGAAGAGCCGCTGTCGAGCCGTCTTGGATATGACCCTGGTGTGATGTGTCCATGTCAGGTCCTCACTGATGTTAACCCCGAGGAACCTGAAGCTGCTGACTCTCTCCACAGGAGTCCTGTCGATGGTGATGGGTGTGTGTGCTTCTCTCTGCCTCTTCCTGAAGTCCACAATCAGCTCCTTTGTTTTGCTGACGTTGAGATGGAGGTGGTTGTCCTGGCACCAAGATGTCAGGACTCTGACCTCCTCTCTGTACGCCATGTACATAAAGTTATGTGGATAGGGAGGAATGTGTTTGTGCTGTGTAGATGGCAGATTCCTTTTGAAGGTTTCCATTTCTGAAAAATTCAAGGCTGATTTAAAAAACTTAATTTAACTTTTGAGTGTCTGGTCTCATCCATCTGCTTTTAATGAAAGCATTGCATCATATCCCTTCTTCACCCAGCTGCTTCGTTGTGCACTGCATGGGGTCAGCATTTCCTCTCAGCTTTGGAATGGATTACATAGTTTAACACAATGTGTAAAAAAGAAAAATGCTAAAAAGTCACTGCGGCACCTTGAGGCCAATTGGGCGACCACAATGCGTATTATTTCTCATTTCCTACAAACCAGTCACAACTAGTTTCCATATGACTTCCTGTAAGTCGTTTGTAAGAATATGTTTAGTCTGAATTCTTAACAAATAATCCAACAATATGTGAACCAAAAAGAGCCAAAAGAGGAGAAAACAGAAGATAGTTGATTTTCATTCATTTATTCATTCATTCATTTATTCGCTGCCCATTTTCTCTGCCTATAATTCTTTAATTTTTATGTTAATGGCCGCATGGGGGGGGGGGTGTCCGGTGTTTTGATGACATATCTCCAGTGGAGATCCTTGGACGGCTTAGCCTGCCCATCCAAAAATAGCCGTGAAATCCCGCGAAATAATAGAAGAGTGGTGGTAGCGGTGGAGGGGGGCAGGAGGGGCGGATTTGCAGCAGCTGAGGCTTTGCATTCGAATGGCAGGTTCTGTCTGGAGTGAAGGGACCCCCCCCACCTCCCAAGCCAGCCGTCCACCAGCACAACACAGAGAGAGAGGGAGAGAGAGAGGAGGTGTTATCGGGTCCTTGCAGCCAGGGCCCCGACTTGTTCCTGAATACTAAATGTGGCAGAGGACCAGCAAAGTGAGTTGTCTTTGTTTTGTCAAGTGTGCCATGACAAAATGCTAGGGGGGACCCCCACCTCCCCCAAAATGACCCCTTCTTCTCCCAACACCTATATATATACACACACACTGCACGACAGTGGGACATGCTTGTTTGACCTGCTAATCATCTTTGCATGAATACAACATAAAACATAACACCGTGTTTGAAGGTCTTGGGGAAGGAGACAGGGATGGGGAGTGGGGGGGGGGGGGGGTGGTCACAGTACCTGAATTATCGCTGTTGCCATGGGAATAGCCTAAGACCACCATGCATGCTTGCATCCACACTAGAAGGAACCATACACACATGCAAAAATACACAAATACAATCTTGGGAAATGTGTTTTAGCATGGACACACAAAAAAACAAGGCAGACACACACACACACACACACACACACACACACACACACACACACACACACACACACACACACACCGCTATCCCCACTCCAACAAGTCACGCTAAATATTCATGAAGCACGACAACAGTGTCCTCTCTCTCTCCCCGCCTGCCTCACGCTGTCCCTCTTTTCTTTCTGGTGGTCTTTGTCTTCGTCTTTCATCCATGCTATTGCTGTGTGTGTGTGTGTGTGTGTGTGTGTGTGTGTGTGTGTGTGTGTGTGTGTGTGTGTGTGTGTGTGTGTGTGACATCAGACATCTTTTGAAGGTTTTATTATCAAGCTACTGTCGTTCCCCCCTGATAGTCGCCCCACCGATGACTTGATGCATCTTTACATCGCATACAGAATCCAGGAAAGACACTCTAATATAAAACATGTACACACGAGTACAGTATATCTGCTTGTCCACACAGGCTGGAATTGAAAAGTTACTCTTACAAAATGTGTGGGTGCACTGACATGACTGGATGTTGTGTCTAAGAACACGTTAGGGCCAGGGTATCCAGGAAAAGCATCAGTTCACCTGTGTGTATTGCTGTTCTGAATGGTTGAACTGAAAGGAATGGTCAGAGTGTTACACACTTTACGGCTGGAAACCTTTTTCACCTATATACATTGGTACAAGCAACTATGTAGTGGCTTAATGGCTTCTGATGAATAATGAGATGATTTGCCTAAATAGAAACAAGGTATTGATGATTAAAGCAGATGACACAGATCAGAAGTAATAGCAGTTCATACAGGTATATTCAGAGTTTGCATTGCTTGGCTGACCTGTATATTGGCCTTTTTGCTCAAAATAATAGGATTTGTTGTCTGGATGCCGGCAAGGCACCCTAACCTACCATTTTTTTTGAGTTGTCTTGATACATTTGTGAACATTATTTTTGGTTTCATTGGTGAACCATGTCGCGCTCCTTCTGATTAAGGATATTTCTAGCCTCAACATTCAAACAAAGTTTGTGCTAATTGCTGAGCCAAGGTGTTCACTATTGAAGACAATATCGGCTGCTTGTTCAAGTTAAGACATCTTGACTTTGGAATGAAGAATCTCAGCCAGTAAAGATTTCTTGTGTACATGAAGTTGTGCATTGTCACTCAATGAGGCAGGAAATGGATGGTTTTCATGCTAAAATGATTATATTGAATCATACTCCCTTTTTTGATAAGAGAAGAAAGGAGGAGAAATTGAATTTAAAAAATGTTTGTTGGAATACTTTCAAGGTACTAACATTTTTGGTATCAACTAACTCTTGACAAGTCCCTGTGTGCAATGTTGTGCTTATATTTCAAAGTTAAAGAATTTGCCAAAATGTGCACTAAGGTGCTCTACTTATACCGTTGTATGCTTTCAGTCTCTCCTTGAAGTAATGTATGGTGTTGCACTCGATTGTATGTATCAATTGATTTCACCAATTCAGTGAGAGTTCAAAGGATAAGTCAATCCAATAAGGACTTTGTTTAAAGAACACTAGGGCTTTTCAAGGTTCAGGGTTCATTTATCCTCCCAACAGAGGATGTACTTCCTGCACAAGTTCAACCTGCCTCATGAGCTGCTGATCCAGTTCTGCACAGCATCATTATATCTGCTCTCTGCATATCCACCACTATTGGCTTTAGATCAGCCACCAAACAGGAGTGTAACAGTCGTATCATGGGTGCCAGCCTACTCTCAAACCAGGACGCGTGTAACATGCAACCTGGAAACACCCTGTTTGAATTCTCCCCTCTAGTTTTCCCAAAAAAGGTACAGTTTCTTCCCAAGGGTCGCCAGTGTGATGAAGACTTCTCCTCAGAGTTACTGTAAGGGGCCCGGCATTTAACAATTTTTTAAAAGTCAATACATTTGAAAAAACATGCAACAGTAACACAAATCCAACATTTCATGTGCAAAGATAAATCCACCTTTTCATACTCATGAATCCTCAGGGAAACACATGCGTTAACAAACTTGCAACACCTATCCAAATGACACGTCAACTGTCACAATCTTAGTTTTTGTGTTTAGTTTCCTGTTTTATTTTGACATTTATTTTCTCCTGGTTTTTACTTCCTGTGTTTTCTCACCTGTGCCCGATTGTCTCATTGTGTTCACCTGCTGCCCCTGTGTTTCACATCCCCTCCTTAGCTCTGTTTTGTCTTGTGATTACCCTTGTGTGTATTTAGTATTTCTTTCCCTGGTGTTCTCAGTGAGTTTGTAGTTGTTTTTCCCTTGGTTTGGTGCCGTATCCATGACTACCTGTTCTGGATGTCCCTCGTCTGCCCTCCTGCGTCTTCTAATTGTTCCTGGTTTGTTTTAGTTTTGTTTGCTACTTTTCCTTTGGTTCAACCTCGCCTGCTCCTGCAGTTTTTGTGTTCGTTTCATAACAGCTTTTATTTGAATAAAGCTTGCCTTTTGTTCATATTCGTTTATCTGCCTCCCCTGTTTTGTAGTGCGTTTGGGTCCTGCATCCTGACCCACTCTGTGACTGTTAGCCCCAGATAAGTTTTCATATTTGTTTAGCTTAGTTCTGTATGTACCATGAAAAGGAATGTCTATACATTGCACATAAGGCTGAAATACATATTATTGTTGCCCCAGCAACTCACTTTTATACATTTGTAGTATGGGGTCCCTGCTCCATCTGTGTTTCACCTAAAGGATCCAATGCCTGAAAAACATTGAAGACCCTGCATTCATATTGTACTTGAAAAAAAGAAATGATATGTAGATAGTAGTCAAATGTGTCTTTGTTGTCCGTGTTTTATGTGTCATTTTTTTAAAGGTTCAAAGCTTTCTGTGAGTACTGCAATTATCATTATCAGGCTGGATAAACATTGTTGATATATTTCAAACTGCCTTATTGGTCTAAGGCCAACAAACACACACAGGGTTAACAGGCTGCCAGTGCTGTCTGCTTGTGCTCGCGGGCATGGTGGCCGAGGTGTGAATGTGTGTCAGATGGTTCAGTGGGTAGCCTGGCAGCCGGTATTGTGGCAGTGCCCACACCTACAGGGAGCATCACACACACACACACACACACACACACACACACACACACACACACACACACACACACACACACACACACACACACACACACACACACACACACACACACACACATTTCCCGAACCCCCCATCCTCAGTTCCCTTAAGCCTGTAAGGACCTGACTGACTGTTCAGCTTAAGCAAATCAGTGCACGAGAAGAGAAACAGACGTGAGGAGAACAAACAAACCCAAAGTCAAGAGGGCACACACTGATGCTGTTTTTATCTTTCATCCTCATCTCATCTGATTGTTCTAATGCTACGATACTTTTACAACAACATGGAGATAGTTAGTGACAGAGAAAGGTTGCAAAAGGCTTTTGAATCATCAACAACAGCTTAAAGTTCAGTTTCTCTTTTTGAATGACGACTCCCAACTAGCATCACCTGCAATGGAGAGTTTATTCCTCCCACCCAAATGAAAAACTTAAAAACATGCACAGACGATACAGCTGATCAGGCGATTCTGACCTGACTATTCCTGTTCATCCAGTATCATTAAGTGCAAAATCTATTCAAACTTCAGTGCAGTTCAGCCCCTTGTACAGTTAATTTAGACTCTTTGAAAATGGAATTAGGTAAGTACAGGTTAACAGGGGGAGAGGGCAGAAATTTGTTTTAACCAGGCCTAAGAGAACAAGATAATTAAATCCAAATTAGGCGTGTCTATGTAAGTCACTTTGGATAAAAGCAGCATCTAAATGACTTAATGGAAAATGTGCAAAATATGTTCATATTCAGGCTAAAAATGACTTAAGGCTTGTTTGATGTGTCTTTTGTGTCAACCAACCAACTGATTAATCATAAATGTTTCAGCTCTTACCCATGTTAAGTTTCCAGACATTTCTTTTGTTCGACCAGCCACTATACCCTTACATAATATTCTTGTTCTGACCTCTTGTAGTGTCTACACATAATCATAATGTGAGCGCATGTTACTCAAATCTCAAATTTTCATTCCTCCCTATCCCTCACTGTCACTGTCTCCCTCCATCTCTGCCCCTCTCCTCCCCCTCTGTCTCTCTGCGCCCTCTCTCAGCAGTAAGCCCTCTAATCTCTCCTGTTCCATCGCCTGGCAGACACATGCCCTCTGTCTGCAGAGCCAGCGGGGATGTTTCCTGTGCAGGTGTACCACAGAGCCCGCACAATAGGTACGGCGAGTGTGGCAGCTTTGGTACGGCGAGCGGGGCGGCTTGGATTTGGCACGATAAGTACGCTGAGTATGCTGTTGGTACGGCAAGATGAGTAAACATGGCAGGTATAGTGGATACAGCAGGTATGGGGGGGGGCTCAGCGGGGGGGGTTTGGTGCTTATGAGTATGCCGGGCAGGGTGTGCATGGACACTGTGGAGGGTACGGCAGGCAGGGTGGGACTGACAGATGGTGGGCACAGTGAGGATGATCCATGGCAGACACTGGGTACAGTGAGCAGGGCGGGAACCATAGCCATGTTAGTGGTCACAGTATGAACTCATGCAGGGGGCGGGCCAAGGTTGCCCATCGTGCTTGGACTCAAACCCACTCTCCCTGACATCCAGTGTGACGTTTCCTCTTTCCCCCTCTTGCTGAGTCATTAGTAATTTTTTTGATAGTTGGTAGCTTTCCCCCCTTGTTGCTGGCATCTCTTAATCAATGTTAATTGGCTTGGAATTAGCATATGTTAATTAATGATATTTACTTCAAATTAAAGGTATGAGTGGTCCCAGAGGGTTTCCTGTTCATCTAATTAGAACCAATTAGCTGCAATTAACACGTGTAAATGAGACGCCACTGAGTCCAAAACAAACAGTGTGTATATGCAGGCTGCTGCCCAGCTTCCCTTGTGTTGCCCAACACTGGGTCTGTGTTTCTGCAGTATGTGCATACGCAGTCACATTGCATTTATTATAATAACATGTGTTATAACAAGCCTTATGAAACCAAAAGTCATTCCAGCTGAGACAAATAGGCATTCAGGACCTCTGCGCTCCCAGTTTTCCCGCTCATATCCTCAGCATCGCTCCTATTTTTAGAGCGTGCTGCCAAACTAATTTGTTTTACAGACCTTCCTATCAAGTGAAGAAAATCCCGGAGGTGTATTAATTGAAATTCAGTCGACAGCACATCTTGTTTTGGTCTAAGAAACCACCAGCCGTGGTGAGTGTGGAGAGTAATCTCACACAGGGAAAATTGCCAGGAAATGAGAAGATGTAAACAAGGGAGAAGGTAGAAAATAAACAGAATTCATTCAAGCATCTATGGCATCTCACCATACTCTATTAAAAATATACTGCCTGTTTAAGTTCCAATTTCAGCAGATACTCTCTGATTTGGAAAGAAATCGCCACATTTTTTAACACTGAAATGACAAAAGTCCTCCTTGTCTGAGGTAAATACTTTTGTTATTATTGAAAGGAATATAAAATGCTGTAAGGTGGGTGGGACTTACAGTGGGGCAAAAAAGTATTTAGTCAGCCACCAATTGTGCAAGTTCTCCCATTTAAAAAGATGAGAGAGGCCTGTAATTTTCATCATAGGAACACTTCAACTATGAGAGACAGAATGGGGGAAAGAATCCAGGAAATCACATTGTAGGATTTTTAAAGAATTTATTGGTAAATTCCTCGGTAAAATAAGTATTTGGTCACCTACAAACAAGCAAGATTTCTGGCTCTCACAGACCTGTAACTTCTTCTTTAAGAGGCTCCTCTGTCCTCCACTCGTTACCTGTATTAATGGCACCTTTTTGAACTCGTTATCAGTATAAAAGACACCTGTCCACAACCTCAAACAGTCATACTCCAAACTCCACTATGGCCAAGACCAAAGAGCTGTCAAAGGAGACCAGAGACAAAATTGTAGACCTGCACCAGGCTGGGAAAACTGAATCTGCAATAGGTAAGCAGCTTGGTGTGAAGAAATCAACTGTGGGAGCAATTATTAGAAAATGGAAGACATACAAGACCACTGCTAATCTCTCTCCATCTGGGGCTCCACGCAAGATCTCACCCCGTGGGGTCAAAATGATCACAAGAACGATGAGCAAAAATCCCAGAACCACACGGGGGGACCTAGTGAATGACCTGCAAAGAGCTGGGACCAAAGTAACAGAGGCTACCATCAGTAACACACTACGCCGCCAGGGACTTAAATCCTGCACTTCCAGACGTGTCCCCCTGCTTAAGCCAGTACATGTCCAGGCCCGTCTGAAGTTTGCTAGAGGGCATTTGGATGATCCAGAAGAGGATTGGGAGAATGTCATATGGTCAGATGAAACCAAAATAGAGCTTTTTGGTAAAAACTCAACTCGTTGTGTTTGGAGGAGAAAGAATGCAGAGTTGCATCCAAAGAACACCATGCCTACTGTGAAGCATGGGGTGGAAACATCATGCTTTGGGGCTGTTTCTCTGCAAAGGGACCAGGACGACTGATCCGTGTAAAGGAAAGAATGAATGGGGCCATGTATCGTGAGATTTTGAGTGAAAACCTCCTTCCATCAGCAAGGGCACTGAAGATGAAGCGTGGCTGGGTCTTTCAGCATGACAATGATCCCAAACACACCGCCAGGGCAACGAAGGAGTGGCTTCGTAAGAAGCATTTCAAGGTCCTGGAGTGGCCTAGCCAGTCTCCAGATCTCAACCCCATAGAAAATCTTTGGAGGGAGTTGAAAGTCCGTGTTGCCCAGCGACAGCCCCAAAACATCACTGCTTTAGAGGAGATCTGCATGGAGGAATGGGCCAAAATACCAGCAACAGTGTATGAAAACCTTGTGAAGACTTACAGAAAACGTTTGACCTCTGTCATTGCCAACAAAGGGTATATAACAAAGTATTGAGATGAACTTTTGTTATTGACCAAATACTTATTTTCCACAATAATTTGAAAATAAATTCTTTAAAAATCCTACAATG